>NC_091302.1:16068588-16161088 GCF_038502225.1 Cherax quadricarinatus | reverse complement strand
CTGCAACTCGTTTACCCGCTCCCTGACCCTCCCCGTCACGCCCCAAGCACCTTCCTGATCCTCCCCGTCACGCCCGAAGCACCTCCCTGACCCTCCCCGTCACGCCCCAAGCACCTTCCTGATCCTCCCCGTCACGCCCGAAGCACCTCCCTGACCCTCCCCGTCACGCCCCAAGCACCTTGACCTCCCCGTCACGCCCCAAGCACCTCCTGACCCCCCCGTCACGCCCGAAGCACCTCCCTGACCCTCCCCGTCACGCCCCAAGCACCTCCCTGACCCTCCCCGTCACGCCCCAAGCACCTCCCTGACCCTCCCCGTCACGCCCCAAGCACCTCCCTGACCCTCCCCGTCACGCCCGAAGCACCTCCCTGACCCTCCCCGTCACGCCCCAAGCACCTCCCTGACCCTCCCCGTCACGCCCCAAGCACCTCCCTGACCCTCCCCGTCACGCCCCAAGCACCTCCCTGACCCTCCCCGTCACGCCCCAAGCACCTCCCTGACGTCACGCCCCAAGCACCTCACTGACCCTCCCCATCACGCCCCAAGCAACACCCTGACCCTCCCCGTCACGCCCCAAGCACCTGATCCTCCCCGTCACGCCCCAAGCACCTCCCTGACCCTCCCCGTCACGCCCCAAGCACCTCCCTGACCCTCCCCGTCACGCCCCAAGCACCTCCCTGACCCTCCCCGTCACGCCCCAAGCACCTCCCTGACCCTCCCCGTCACGCCCCAAGCACCTCCCTGACCCTCCCCCTCACGCCCCAAGCACCTCCCTGACCCTCCCCCCCCGTCACGCCCCAAGCACCTCCCTGACCCTCCCCGTCACGCCCCAAGCACCTCCCTGACCCTCCCCGTCACGCCCCAAGCACCTCCCTGACCCTCCCCGTCACGCCCCAAGCACCTCCCTGGCCCTCCCCGTCACGCCCCAAGTACCTCCCTGATCCTCCCCGTCACGCCCCAAGCCCTCCCCTCCCCACGCCCCAAGCACCTCCCTGATCCTCCCCGTCACGCCCCAAGCACCTCCCTGACCCTCCCCGTCACGCCCCAAACACCTCCCTGCCCCCCTCCCTCCCCGTCACGCCCCAAGCACCTCCCTGACCCTCCCCGTCACGCCCCAAGCACCTCCCTGACCCTCCCCGTCACGCCCCAAGCACCTCCCTGACCCTCCCCGTCACGCCCCAAGCACCTCCCTGACCCTCCCCGTCACGCCCCAAGCACCACCCTGACCCTCCCCGTCACGCCCCAAGCACCTCCCAGACCCACCCCGTCCGCCCCAAGCACCTCCCTGGCCCTCCCCGTCACGCCCCAAGTACCTCCCTGATCCTCCCCGTCACGCCCCAAGCACCTCTCTGACCCTCCCCATCACGCCCCAAGCACCTCCCTGACCCTCCCCGTCACGCCCCAAGCACCTCCCTGACCCTCCCCGTCACGCCCCAAGCACCTCCCTGTCCCTCCCCGTCACGCCCCAAGCACCTCCCTGACCCTCCCCGTCACGCCCCAAGCACCTCCCTGGCCCTCCCCGTCACGCCCCAAGTACCTCCCTGATCCTCCCCGTCACGCCCCAAGCACCTCTCTGACCCTCCCCATCACGCCCCAAGCACCTCCCTGACCCTCCCCGTCACGCCCCAAGCACCTCCCTGACCCTCCCCGTCACGCCCCAAACACCTCCCTGGCCCTCCCCGTCACGCCCCAAGCACCTCCCTGGCCCTCCCCCTCACGCCCCAAGCACCACCCTGGCCTTCCCCGTCACGCCCCAAGCACCTCCCTGGCCCTCCCCGTCACGCCCCAAGCACCTCCCTGGCCCTCCCCGTCACGCCCCAAGCACCTCCCTGGCCCTCCCCGTCATGCCCCAAGCACCTCCCTGGCCTTCCCCATCACGCCCCAAGCACCTCCCTGTCCCTCCCCGTGACGCTCCCAACACCTCCCTGACCCTCCCCGTCACGCCCCCCCGTCAACACCTCCCTGGCCCTCCCCGTCACCCCCCCAACACTTCCCTGACCCTCCCCGTCACGCTCCCAACACCTCCCTGCCCCTCCCTTTCACGCCCTTAACACCTCCTGACCCTCCCCTTCACGCCCCCAACACCTCCCTGCACCTCCCTTCCACGCCCCACCACTTCCCTTCCTCTCCCCTCCACGACCCTAATACCTTCACACCCCCACGTGCCCCTCCCATCGCCAACATCTTCCCACCACTTTCCCCTCACCTCCTCTCCACCTTTCCACCTCGTCTCCATCACCTCCTCTCCACACTCCCTTAACCTCTCCACCACCTCCCCTCCGCCTCCCCACCACCTCCACTCTTCCCCCCACCATCTCCACTCCACCTCCCCACCACCTCCACTCCTCCTCCCCACCATTTCTCCACTTCCCCAGCACCTCCCCTCCCCACCATTTCTCCACTTCCCCAGCACCTCCCCTCCACGCCCCATCAACTCCCCATCACTTCCCCACCACTCACTAACCTCCTCTTCCCTCTCTTTTCCTCCCCTCTCATTCCCTCTCCTCTTTTTCCAATTTTTTCACCTACTATTCTCCCCTTTCCTCCTCTCTTCACCTCTCTCTTCCTCTTTCCTTCACCCTCCTCTCCACCTACCTTCCTTTCCTCTCCCTACTCTCCATTCCCAAGCCTTCCCATTTCCCAGCCTTTCTCCTCCCCAGTCTCCCTTCCTACTCCCCATTCCCCAAACTCCTCTCCATTCCCCAACCTCCTCCCCATTCCCCAGGTTTGGCCCGGCAGACACTTGGTCTTGCCGCTTGCCTATATGTATGATTTGTAAGTCACTGATTTGTACTCGCCGGCTTTTCCTCGCTGATTTGTGCACTCTGATATGAACTAAACTTCTTTTTGTTACCCGCTGATTTGTGTTCACAGATCTGTACTCAGCTGTTTGTATTCACCGACTTGTTTTCACCAGTTTGTCCTCGTTGATTTGTACTCTCTCATTTGCGTATATCAGCAGTTCTTGTCTTCAGAACCTGCCACATCAATTGAAATGAGACATGCGTAATTTAGGTAGTTGCTGGAGGAAACGTTTCGCGCGTCATTTAGGTAGTTGCTGTAGGAAACGTTTCGCCACAGGTGGCATAATCAATCACAAGGATTGATTAAGCACACCTGTAACGAAGCGTAAATGTGTTGAGTGTACATAAGTATCTTGTTGCCATAATCTTTAAGCCCCAAAACATCTGCACTTGCACTCCAGTCACAAGTTTTCAGTATTAGCATCTGTTGACCGAACGTGGCAAGGAAGGCTAAGCCAAATTACGCTCTCACTAATATAGTCAACACCGTAGATAAGATAAGGTTTTGTTGGGATTTTTAACCCGAGGAAGGGTTTTTTGGACGTGTTTCTTTCCACCTGTTGTCTATGTTCCCCATCAGTAAAATGGGTACCCGAGGAAGGGTTAGGCATCCAGGATTACCCAGTGAAGTCAGTGCGTTTTCGGGGATTGTCTGTCTTATTTCCATTGTGGTCCTTTAATCTTGTCCCCCGGGATGCGACTCTCAACAGTTGGGCAGATGGATCTTCAGCATCCTAACCAATCGAACACAAAGAGTAGTGGTCAACAGAATTCAATCGGAAGCTGCCATAGTGAAGAACTCTGTTCCACAAGGCACACTACTCGCTCCAATCCTGTTCCTCACATCCTAGGCTCCTAGGATCTGCATAAGAATATCATCCACTGAGGACACGGCAAATCTCCAAGAAGATATAAAACAAGTTTTCCAATGGGCAACGGAGAACAATATGATGGTCAATGAAGACAAATTCCAACTACTCCGTTATGGAAAACTGGAGGAAATAATAACTAGAACTGAGTATACTACAAACTCTAATCATACAGTAGAGTGGAAAAGTAATGTGAAGGACCTGGGAGTGGTAATGTCTGAGGATCTCACCTTCACTCACCACTATCACATCTGTGAGGAAACTGATAGCTGTTCACTAACAGCTCCATTCAAGGCAGGTGAAATCGCAGATCTAGTGAATGTACATAAGAACATATGAAAGAAGGAACAATGCAACAGGCCTTCTGGCCTATGCAAGACAAGTCCAAGTCGCCTACCAGAATATGCCACTGACCCAACCTAGTCAGGACCAGGTCACATCCGCTTAAGGAAGGATCACGGCATCAGACCTACTAGCACAAGCTAGTCAGATCCAACTCATACCCTCCCACACCCACTCATGTATTTATCAACTAATTTTTAAAACTACACAACGTTTTAGCTTCTATGACGGTACTCGGGAGTTTGTTCTACTCATCCACAACTCTTTTACCAAACCAGTAGTTTCCTATATCCTTCCGGAATCTAATTTTTTTCAACTTGAAACCATTGCTGCGAGTCCTGTCTGGGCTAGATATTTTTAGCACGCTGTTTATATTCCCTTTATTTATTTTTGTTCTTTATTTATACACCTCAATCATATGCCTCCAATTCCACGCCCTACTGCACATATCAGTTCCATCAAACACCTTACCTACTGGGAATGCTTGGAAGCACTTAATTTGTACTCACTGGAGCACAGGCGAGATACATCATAATCAACACCTGGAAAATCCTAGAGGGATTGGTCCCTAACCTGCACATAGAAATCACTCCCTACGAAAGCAAAAGACTTGGCAGTCGCTGCAATACACTCCCAATTAAAAGTAGGGGCACCATTAGTACACTAAGAGAAAGCATAATAAGTGTCCAGGGCCCAAGACTGTTCAACAGTCTCCCACCAGCCATAAGGGGAATTACCAATAGACCCCTGGCTGTCTTCAAGAGGGAGCTGGACAGATACCTAAAGTCAGTGTCGGATCAGCCGGCTGTGGTTCGTACGTTGGACTACGTGCGGCCAGCAGTTAGTTTAATATGTTTATTATGCACCCCATACCCATCCTGTGGGCGGTAGTCAAAAGATTACAGAGGTACATAATGGGTCCAGGGACTGGGCCTCAAGTGCAGCCAGCAGTAACAACATAGTTGATCAGGCTCTGATCCGAGAGGCCTGGTCATGGACCAGGCCGCGGGGGCGTTGATCCCCAGAATACCCTCCAGGTAGACTCCATGTAGTGTGTGATCTGAGCGGGATATCAACCGAGGATTAACGCCTAATTCTTCCATGCTTCTTATAGACAGTCTGTACTGTCTGCACAGGTGTAGACAGCCTGTACTGTCTGCACAGACAGACCATGCTGTCTGCCAGCTTAGTTCATATTTCGCGCCATGCTGGTGCTGCCACCTATAGGCCTTGCCACTTCAGTATGCCCAGACTTGCCTCTCTCTCACTCACACAGCGGCCTAGCAGCAAGACACAAGGCCTCCCAGCTCTCTCTCGTGGGATGGCCCTGCCCGGGCCATGGGCACAAACACACAAGCCTGTGTACCCACCACGACTTAACAATAAAGTAAGAAGCCTCCGAAGACGTATCATTTAAACCCCGCTACCATACTACCAAACAAACCCATTAAACATTGGTAGCAGCGGTGGTCGCAGCAGTTGTGTTTGCCCAGAGAGAGGAAGGAAGAGGTATGAAGTCATCTTCACTTCATCATCCCATACAACAAGCATCCGTCTCTCAACGAGTTATCCTGATGTCGTGTCTGCACGTTTGAGCATCCAGACACAGGTACAAGCAGGATCCAGGCTGAAATTTGCCGAAATTCTTCGAGAATTGTAAGTGGCGTCCCAGTGACCCCACGCTACAGCGTCCCACGCTGTTTCTCAAGTCACGTGTTCAGCGTCACTTGTATGTTGCTGTTGTTGTTCAGCTCAGCACAGCTGTTTCAGCAAGACAGAGGTGAGTTTTGTGGTGATTTCTGCGTCCAGTGTGAGCTTCTCCACGTGTTTGTGGGTGGGGGAGGAGGAGAGGAAGTGGCCGTTCCTCACCTTGCCCATGCTCGCCCTACTCACGCTCACCCGTCTACCATATACCACTCACCACTGCCCCACTCCCTCTGCTGTGTTTTCTGCTGTTTTTCGTGTGAATTCATTGCCAGAACTGTGTATCCGAGTGCCCGAGGCCACTCGAAGCTACGTGGATCAGCATGCCACGTAGATCACGATGCCACGTGGATCCCGATGCCACATTGGGTGTGGGCGATGTCACGTGGATCTACCAGCCACGTGAGTTACGAGAAGTCCCAGGCCTCATGCTGTGGTTTGCTGTCCGCATCACATTGACGTCACCCACGATGCTGCCCGACTTCATGACGTCACGATGTCTGCCTGACGTCACCTCGAGATGTCTGCTGACATCACAGTGCTGCTGACGTCACCTCGCGACATCACGCCTGACATCACATGATGTCACATCGAGTGTTTCTAGTAATTATGTCAGTATTGTCGAGAAGATTGAGAGAAAATATATGTCGTGTGTTAATTAATTCCTCTCAGTAAGTGTTCTCATATGTTAGTGTACCGCGGGTGTGTAAAGTTTCCGTGTGTCCAGTGAGGTCTGAGCCAGACCTGAGTAGCACCACTGTGTTAAGTCACCCGTGTGACCAGTGCATATGACAGCTGATGTCAAGACAGCCCCGAGTGACCGAGCCCACTTGTACAGAAAGTTCTTATGCTCGTCGCTCTTGATGTTCTGCAGAATCGTACCTGCTACAATTCCCATCGAGATTTGTTTCACTTCACCTCCAGACCTTCAGAGTGCAGTTATATGTAGAGAAACAAGTCTGGGGATGCTTAGACTAACCTCTGCTATAACTCCAACTGTCGAGAGAATGACACACTGTGTCAGCCTCGTGTCACAAGCTTCAGTGAGCAGCCTGCACAAAGAAGATGTCACTTTGACTGCTAGCTCACTCACTGCAGTCTGGTGTATGATGTTACGACTCCCAGATGTTTCGCCCAGTCGTCTCTGCCACGACTCGCTCCACAACTCGCTCCACGCTCGCCGGCAGTGACAGCCCAGCGACAGTACCAGTCGAGAAGTGTCCTCCTGAGTTGCTTGCCAGAAGTCCTGCCCAGTTGCCGAGTTTTGTCGACGCCTCACTCGAGGGCACCAGCATGTCGTGCCCCAGGTTGAGTGAAACCTGCAGCGACTCCTACGATGACTGCTTCACCGTTCCAGAGGAGACCGTAACCTGTTACGTCACAGCTCAGCCGCAGGGATGTCTTCTGTGTTGCAGTATCTGTGCAGACGCAGGAAGGCGTGCAGTGATGCCCTTCGACGCTCATTGCCTATGACCACGATGTTTAGCACACCCCACATGCTTTTTTCTTCCCTCCCTGTAGGAAGATTTTTTCCATGTCCATATGTATATAGATGTTTTTATTTTGTGTTCTGTGCCCTGTTCCTACGAGAGAGAGACCGAGTTTCTTTTACCACCAGTATTGTCGCGTCGGGACGACGTGCGGTAGGTGGCCGAGCATATGTAGACAGCCTGTACTGTCTGCACAGACAGCCCATGCTGTCTGCCAGCTTAGTTCATATTTTGTGCCATGCTGGTGCTGCCACCTATAGGCCTTGCCACTTCAGTATGCCCAGACTTGCCTCTCTCTCACTCACACAGCGGTCTAGCAGCACGACACAAGGCCTCCCAGCTCTCGCTCGTGGGATGGCCCTGCCCGGGCCATGGGCACAAACACACAAGCCTGTGTACCCACCACGACTTAACAATAAAGTAAGAAGCCTCCGAAGACGTATCATTTAAACCCCGCTACCATACTACCAAACAAACCCATTAAACACAGGCAGCCTATGCTGTCTGCCAGCTTAGTTCATATTTCGCGGCACACAGGTGCTGCCCTCTCTGGGCCAGCCCAGGCCAGTGGGACGCTGGTCCCACTCGCACTCGCTCACTCACTCAGTGGCCTAGAAGCAGATAACAAGCTTACTCCTCTCTCGCTCGTGGGAAAGGCCCTCCCGGGCTATGTGCACAAACACACAAGCCTGTGTACCCACCACGACTTTGCAAATAAAGTAAGAAGCCTCCGAAGACGTGTCATTTACTCCCCGCTACCAGAAACACCAAATAAACTCATTAAACATTCTTCTTTGGATCATTGTCTTTAGCTCTGTTACACAGCTATCCAACATCTATATATTGTGAGCGTATAGAAGATATACAGTAGTCTATCAATTCAATCTAAAAACCAATATACATCTTATAGAAACAACATTTCGTTCCCATCCCATGTGAATAACAGTCAGCCAGATATAACACCTCGACGGCCTCCTTAGAGAAGCTGGACACACGTGAATTTGATCTTACTCCTGGGCATCATCCACGACGGTACACTACTACAGCCCCTGTCAGTATGTCGGTACTAGCCTTGGAGACACACACTTATGTTGATCAATTCAACCTGAAAAAAAATTTGAAGACCTTAAGTTCTCCTGCGTTTCAACGCCTACTGTGAACGCGTAAGACCTCAAGATAGCGAGAACAGAACAGGACATATAGGATTCACAGGTGAAGACCCTGTATCTCTGTTTACAGTACCTACCTGCTCTTGGTTCCTCATCACCCATCTGCTGCCACAGCCATCAACAATATAGTGTGAACTCAAGATTCAGTGAGTGTGACAGCTTAGTAGGTACCGTGAACTCACCTCCCATAACCCCCCAGCCTTTCCTTGCCACACTTGTCTTTACACCAGCTACACCCTGTAAACCCGGCAGCTTACTCCTACAGCAAGCTTTGGCGTCGTGTGAGCAAAAATTAAGTAGTAAATGGAGTAAGTAACATCGAAGACCCTTATGTCTGGGAAAATTATGACTCGACAGCTGATGAACAGCCCATGGTCACCATCTTTGAACTGTACCTTTGAACTGAACAAGGCGCTTATGTATCACCCATTGTGCAGGAGGAACTGTATCATCATGGTGCAGGAGGAACTGTATCATCATGGTGCAGGAGGAACTGTATCATCATGGTGCAGGAGGAACTGTGTCATCATGGTGCAGGAGGAACTGTATCATCATGGTGCAAGAGGAACTGTATCATCCATGTTGCAAGAGGAACTGTTTCATCATGGTGCAGGAGGAACTGTATCATCATGGTGCAGGAGGGACTGTATCATCATGGTGCAGGAAAAACTGCATCATCATGGTGCAGGAGGAACTGTATCATCATGGTGCAGGAGGAACTGTATCATCATGGTGCAGGAGGAACTGTATCACCCATGCTGCAAGAGGAACTGTATCATCATGGTGCAGGAGGGACGGTATCATCATGGTGCAGGAGAAACTGTATCATCATGGTGCAGGAGGGACTGTATCATCATGGTGCAGGAGGAACTGTATCATCATGGTGCAGGAGGAACTGTGTGGCATGCAAAGAGTACGTAACCTTTATTCGGCGCATGTACCCACCCTCATTTACAGGCTATCTCCCCCAACCAGCGAACCAGTTTGCTAAGAGTTGATGATGGGGCCCCGTCGTTCAACTAGTGACCAGGTTCTAGCCAATAAGAAGTTGGTTTTGGCAATCGCAGAGGTTATGTGGGTACCGCTCTCCTGTCTGCCCTTGTCATTCCCATTCTAGAGTTGGTTGAAGCACGGTCTGCTATCTTGTGGCTTCTATTTCTGCTTTGCTTACCGTGGAGTGCACTATACTTATCACTGTACATAGTGTACATATTGCTGTTCTAAATTGGTGAAGGATAATATAAGTCTAAACTTTTTCTGCTGTGTTTTTTTTTGCTCCCATTACACCCGGGATAACAGGCCATTTGGAATCCTGGGTTGTAATATGGGTAGCCTGTCCGAGAGCTGGAGCTGGACTTAGAGAAACGGTTGAGCTTAGGGTGAAGCTCGTAGCAGGAACATTGTGCAGCTTGTTGTCTGGCATTGCTTTACAAATTTTGCGTGTCAGTTGCTTTATAGTCAGCCTTTCTATTGTGTGATCGTTCAACAGCTCGCTACTAGCTTGTTCGGTGTGCTCGCTTCACTAAGGTCAATCTTCTAGAACAGTGTAGCTGTCTGGCATTACTTTACAAATTTTGCGTGTCAGTTGTTACTAGCCTGTTCGGTGTGGAGAATTTTGCAGCCGGCTTTGCTTGTATGCGTATTTTGCAATCGTACTGTGCATAGCTAAGCGTGTTCTGCAAATTAACGTGTTACGTTGGGGTATTCTGCAATCGTACTGTGCATAGCGAATAACTTATGCCACCTAGACGAGTCAGACGTCTGGTGTCGGCATATACTTTGCATAACCTACCTAAATTGTCCCTACAGCGTTGTTGGCAAATTGCTCGTTCCATTGGTATTAAATACAAACGCACTCTCACAGCTGCGCAACTGCGTTCACTGATTGCTGACAAACTTATAGAAGAAGAGATGGCACATCAGACTCCTCCCTCTACGGGAGCTAGGGCAAAAACTCCTATGTTCTCGCACGAGGAAGATGATACACCTACGGAGCAAAATGGTCAGTATTGTGCAGCTGGGTTGTCTCAGGGTGAATCAGCGTCGTTGGCACTTGAGCTGGCAAAAATCAATCTTGAGCAAACTAGGGAACAGAGAGCATTCGCAAGGGAAGAATATGATAGGCAAAGAGAAAGGAGGCAGTTTTCGCATTCTGTAAATGATTTTAGTTTACAAAAAGCAGTACAGCTTGTTCCCCGCTTCAATGAGGCCGAACCAGAGCAATTTTTCGAAAGCTTCGAAAATCAGGCTCGAGCCTTGAGGTGGCCGGAACAGCATTGGGCATCGTTGGTTCATACAGCATTATTGGGTAAGGCACAGGAATTTACGTCAGTATTAAATGACGCTGAATTTTCTGATTATCAAGTAGTGAAGACCACAGTGTTGGGAGCATATACATGTATCCCAGCCAAATATAGAAAATTTTTTAAATTAAGCAGGCGGCAGCTTGGTCAATCCCTAATGTACTTTGCGAGACAGCAAACCAAAGCTTTTACCAGCTGGTATAAAGCAAGTGGTGTCTCTACCTTTGAGGACCTGGTACAGCTTATTCTGATTGATAACCTGCTGGAGTCTGTGGGACCAGAGGTTCGAGTCTTTCTGCAGGATCGTGACTTAACAACTGAATTGGAGGCAGCCAGGTTGGCTGATACCTTCGAAACTAACCGCTCCTTGTCCGAGCGGTCCCGTCTCTCTTTTCAACAGCCTGGCATGAGCAGAGATCGTCAACCTTGGAGAATGAAGAGCCAGCCGGAGGGAGAACGTCTACGTCAGCAAACTAAGTCACCTGGTGAGCCACGCTTCTCAACATATGGTCCACCTGCGGAGAGGCAAACTACTCATGGTGCATCTCGACAACAGTATCCAGAGAGACACCAGCCAGAACGACACCATTTGCAACGTCAGCAGGGAGTAAAGGGCAAGCCTGCCGTCTGCTTCTTCTGTAACAAAGTAGGTCACATCCGTCCCAACTGCCCCCATAAACCCCAACCCATTGGGAAAATCTCTAATATCCCTAGTAACATGTCCCCTAGAGAAGTAGAAAAAGGTATGGCCCCTTATTATTGCAAGAGTCTTATTTCCCTACAGGAAAACTCAGTAACAACTAAAGTAAAGACCTTTAGAGATACTGGAGCATGTTGCTCACTTGTAAGAGAAGGAATATTACCCCTTTCAGAGAATACTTCCTTGAATTCCTCTGTTTTATTGGAAGCATTTGGAGGAGCTATATATTCTGTTCCTTTGCATAAAATTTATGTACAGTGCAAATATTACACTGGGTACTTGACTGTAGGTGTCTCAAAAGGATTTCGCATGAAAGATGCCATGTTATTACTGGGTAATAACATTACTACTGTTAGTTCGTGTCCTGAACCTATAATGATTAATTCTTCTCCGGTGTTGGCCATAACTCGGGCAACATCCCAAGGGTTGTCTGGAGGGAATGTTGACCTATCCTTGGACGACTCCGATCTCGGAATAGCCACGTTGTTTTATGAGGCACACCGGCCGGAGCCTCGTAAATCAAGTGAACAGACCCCGATCAAGCCTTCCTATTTCCAGGTTGCAGGATTGCCAGATGTCTCTGTTTCCATGCCCGAGGGACTGTCCTTCCGGGAGGAACAACGAAAGGACCCTTCTTTAAAATTCGCTTTTCAGGCAGCCATGGGTAAATCCTCTTTGGGTCATCCGGTCAAGGTATGAAGTTAAAAACATATTATTTGATCTGCACTGAGACTGGTAAGGAGATAGAGGGCCGGCAATTGTATGACAGGTTAGTGGTTCCAACCAAGTTTAGACCTCAAATATTAAATATAGCTCATAATACGTCATTAGGAGGTCACTTAGGAATTACAAAAACCTTGTATAGAATCACAAAAGAATTTTATTGGCCAAAATTAAAGAAAGATGTGAAGAATCATAATAGGTGTTGCCGAGAATGTTAGCAAGTTGGGAAACCTGGACATTCCATTAAACCTGCACCTCTCCAACCTATACCTGCTGATGGAGAACCTTTTGCTGATTTAATTATAGATTGTGTAGGTCCACTACCTAGGTCAAAGTCGGGAAATCAATATTTAATTAAGATTATGGATAAAGTAACCAGATATACTGAAGCAATTCCCATGCGTAGTATTAATACTAAAGCTATTCTCAAAGCTTTAACAAAATTCATTTCTTGTTTTGGCATTCCTAAAACTATTCAAAGTGATCAAGGTACTAACTTCACTGCCAAAGCATTTAGGGAAGTATTAACTAGGTTAGGGATAATCCACAACTTATCCACTGCCTATCATCCTCAGTCCCAAGGCGCCTTGGAAAGATTCCATCAGACATTAAAAACAATGATGAGAACTTTTTGCATGCACTTTCCTACAGACTGGGATGAATCACTACCTTTGTTGCTGTTCTCAGTACGAGAGACGGTGCAAGAGTCTACAGGGTATAGTCCGTTTGAGCTGATCTTTGGGCACAATGTACGAGGTCCTCTTCGGGTGCTCAAAGAAGGATGGATGGGAGAAGACGTTAGCTCAACACTCTACAACCCGTCTTCAAGGTTGCAGGTGGCACGTCAGTTAGCCAAGGCTAACCTAAAGACAGCTCAAAGTAAGATGAAACAGAGGTATGACAGAAGTGCACAATTCCGCTCCTTCCATCCAGGAGACAAGGTGTTGGTGCAGGAACCTATACCTGGCCACACCTTGAAAGCTAGATTTACGGGACCTATGCAGATTGTAAGTAGATTATCTGATGTAAATTATGTGGTAGCTCCCATTGATAAGACCTCAAAAACTAAAACTTACCACATTAATCAATTAAAGTCTTTTCATACACCAGATAAAGTCGCAGTAATGACTCTGTCCTCTTCCTCTGAGGACGGCTCTGACTCTATTTCTGAAATTAATATTAAACTTTCAAATTCTGTCCTCCTCAAGGATCCTAGCCCTTTAATGGAGGGATTATCTGAAACCCAAGCAACAAATTTAACGGAGCTTCTACAGTCATATCCTAATATTTTTTCGGATGTGCCGAAAAAATGTACGTTAGGTTATCATGATGTAGATGTGGGAAACTCTAAACCAATTAAACTCTCCCCCTACAGAGCTAATCCTGAAAAGCAAAGGCTACTTCAGCAGGAAGTAGAATTTTTGTTAAAGCATGGTTTAGTGGAGGAGTCATCTAGTCCATGGGCTTCACCGTGCATCCTTGTGAAGAAGGCTGATGGAGGGTTTCGTATGTGTACAGACTACCGTAAGGTGAACGAGGTCACAATTACAGATGCTTACCCTCTTCCTCGTCTGGATGACGTAATTGACTTTGTGGGTAAGGCTACTTTTGTGTCCAAGTTAGATCTCCTTAAAGGCTACTATCAGGTACCTTTGACGGATAAGGCGAAGGAAATCTCTGCCTTCGTAATTCCAGGAGGTCATTATCAATACACAGTTACCCCCTTCGGAATGAAAAATTCCCCCTCTTCATTCCAGAAACTTATCCATCAGGCTATTAAAGGACTTGAAGGCACGGCAGCGTACCTAGATGATATTGTTGTGGTGTCTGATACTTGGGATCAACACCTACTTAGACTTAAGGCTCTTTTTGAGACCTTTAAGAGTTCCCATTTAACAGTTAATTTATCTAAATCTTCCTTTGGCCAGGCCACTATCACTTTTCTAGGCCATGAAGTAGGTAGTGGTAAAGTTGCACCTAAACTTGCTAAAGTTTTTGCTATTAAAGATTATCCAGTTCCTCATGATAGGAAATCTCTTCAACGTTTCCTAGGCATGATAGGATTTTACAGAAGATTCTGTAAGAATTTCTCAGATATTGTAGCCCCTCTTACCTCTCTTACCAGTCACAAAGTTCCCTTTAATTGGACCTCAGACTGTAACACTGCTTTTAATAAAGCAAAAAGATTATTGTGTACTGCACCCATTCTCTTGTCTCCAGACTTCTCCAAACCTTTTTCATTACAGGTTGATGCTTGTGAGTCTGGGGTTGGGGCAGTACTATTACAAATCGGGAACAAGGAGTTGCAGCCTGTAGCATACTTTTCAGCCAAGTTCCAGCCACATCAGAGGGCTTACTCTACCATTGAAAAAGAAGCCCTCGCGCTGGTACTGGCTTTGGAGCATTTCGATGTTTATGTGGGCCAGACATCGCAGGTGGTCACAGTCTACAGTGATCACAATCCTCTAGTATATCTCCAAGCCATGAAGAACCACAACACAAGGCTCATGCGCTGGACGCTAAGGCTGCAGCCCTATAATATTTCCATTAAATATATTGCCGGCAAAGAAAATATGTTGGCAGACTCTTTATCTAGAGTCTAATATTTTTATTTATTTAGGTTAGGATGTTATTTGTGGTAACCCCTTTTCACGCTCTTTTTTTTTATCCCCTGGTGTGGGGTTTTTTTTTAGTGAGGGGATGCGGGCTACCGTCCGCCTGTATCTTGGACCTATGCTAGCCTGTCTGACTGCTGTCTCACTCTAAGTTTAGGGTTTGGCTTTTGGTCACGAGAAAAGCTGAGCTCTATCTAAGAGTTGGATGGTGGAGAGGAAAGGCGGTCCCATTATTTTGTGCCATGGCGGCACGGTTACCACTGGGAGGTGGCAGCCTAATCCTGAGCCTTCTCGGGGTGGGGGTGTGGCATGCAAAGAGTACGTAACCTTTATTCGGCGCATGTACACACCCTCATTTACAGGCTATCTCCCCCAACCAGCGAACCAGGTTGCTAAGAGTTGATGATGGGGCCCCGTCGTTCAACTAGTGACCAGGTTCTAGCCAATAAGAAGATGGTTTTGGCAATCGCAGAGGTTATGTGGGTACCGCTCTCCTGTCTGCCCTTGTCATTCCCATTCTAGAGCTGGTTGAAGCACGGTCTGCTATCTTGTGGCTTCTATTTCTGCCTTGCTTACCGTGGAGTGCACTATACTTATCACTGTACATAGTGTACATATTGCTGTTCTAAATTGGTGAAGGATAATATAAGTCTAAACTTTTTCTGCTGTTTTTTTTTTTTTTTGCTCCCATTACACCCGGGATAACAGGCCATTTGGAATCCTTGGTTGTAATAAACTGCATCATCATGGTGCAGGAGGAACTGTATCATCATGGTGCAAGAGGAACTGTATCATCATGGTGCAGGAGGAACTGTATCATCATGGTGCAGGAGGAACTGTATCATCATGGTGCAGGAGGAACTGAATCATCATTGTGCAAGAGGAACTGCATCATCATGGTGCAGGAGGAACTGTTTCATCATGGTGCAGGAGGAACTGTATCATCATGGTGCAGGAGGAACTGTTTCATCATGGTGCAGGAGGAACTGTTTCATCATGGTGCAGGAGGAACTGTATCATCATGGTGCAGGAGGAACTGTATCATCATGGTGCAGGAGGAACTGCATCATCATGGTGCAGGAGGAACTGTATCATCATGGTGCAGGAGGAACTGCATCATCATGTATCATCATGGTGCAGGAGGAACTGTGCAGGAGGAACTGTATCATCATGGTGCAGGAGGAACTGCATCATCATGGTGCAGGAGGAACTGTATCATCATGGTGCAGGAGGAACTGTATCATCATGGTGCAGGAGAAACTGCATCATCATGGTGCAGGAGGAACTGTATCATCATGGTGCAGGAGGAACTGTATCATCATGGTGCAGGAGGAACTGTATCATCATGGTGCAGGAGGAACTGTATCATCATGGTGCAGGAGGAACTGTATCATCATGGTGCAGGAGAAACTGCATCATCATGGTGCAGGAGGAACTGTATCATCATGGTGCAGGAGGAACTGTATCATCATGGTGCAGGAGGAACTGTATCATCATGGTGCAGGAGGAACTGTATCATCATGGTGCAGGAGGAACTGTATCATCATGGTGCAGGAGGAACTGTATCATCATGGTGCAGGAGGAACTGTATCATCATGGTGCAGGAGGAACTGTATCATCATGGTGCAGGAGAAACTGCATCATCATGGTGCAGGAGGAACTGCATCATCATGGTGCAGGAGGAACTGTATCATCATGGTGCAGGAGAAACTGCATCATCATGGTGCAGGAGGAACTGTATCATCATGGTGCAGGAGGAACTGTATCATCATGGTGCAGGAGGAACTGTATCATCATGGTGCAGGAGGAACTGCATCATCATGGTGCAGGAGGAACTGCATCATCATGGTGCAGGAGGAACTGCATCATCATGGTGCAGGAGGAACTGTATCATCATGGTGCAGGAGGAACTGCATCATCATGGTGCAGGAGGAACTGTATCATCATGGTGCAGGAGAAACTGCATCATCATGGTGCAGGAGGAACTGTATCATCATGGTGCAGGAGGAACTGTATCATCATGGTGCAGGAGGAACTGTATCATCATGGTGCAGGAGGAACTGTATCATCATGGTGCAGGAGGAACTGCATCATCATGGTGCAGGAGGAACTGTATCATCATGGTGCAGGAGGAACTGTATCATCATGGTGCAGGAGGAACTGTATCATCATGGTGCAGGAGGAACTGCATCATCATGGTGCAGGAGGAACTGCATCATCATGGTGCAGGAGGAACTGCACCATCATGGTGCAGGAGGAACTGTATCATCATGGTGCAGGAGAAACTGCATCATCATGGTGCAGGAGGAACTGTATCATCATGGTGCAGGAGGAACTGTATCATCATGGTGCAGGAGGAACTGTATCATCATGGTGCAGGAGGAACTGCATCATCATGGTGCAGGAGGAACTGCATCATCATGGTGCAGGAGGAACTGCATCATCATGGTGCAGGAGGAACTGCATCATCATGGTGCAGGAGGAACTGCATCATCATGGTGCAGGAGGAACTGTATCATCATGGTGCAGGAGGAACTGTATCATCATGGTGCAGGAGGAACTGTATCATCATGGTGCAGGAGGAACTGTATCATCATGGTGCAGGAGGGGCTGTACCATCATGGTGCAGGAGGAACTGCATCATCATGGTGCAGGAGGGGCTGTACCATCATGGTGCAGGAGGAACTGTATCATCATGGTGCAGGAGGGGCTGTACCATCATGGTGCAGGAGGAACTCCTGTATACCACCTCGCTCCCAAGACAACCATTTCTTCACTGTTTTCCTTCACGGCAAAGTTTTATTTTTGTTGTTTATTTTTGTGAAGCCATGCTTGAGTTAAAACAAGTTCAGCCAGTTTGAGAAACATGTCATGGCTGGTCGGCTCTTGATGGACGGCCGAGCGGATGTAACCCAGGAGTTCCAACCTTTCAAACCTCCCACCACAAGCTTTTAGTTGTGGCATCTGTCAGTCAATTGTTGCAACGTAGGCTGTGTAAACCTGACAGTGGTCTCACTAACTGCCCACTTCAGCAACACCTAGGCCTCCTTCGCTCTCCACTCCTATAGGCTCAATGTGTCTAGCTCCGGCACGTTGTGTAAACAGCGGAATTGCATTCTAGAATCTAGAAATATCTAGTCTAGGCTCCTGGCATTTCTTAAATTGATCTTGTGAGATTGTTTTATCGCATTTGTTGGGATATTTTCAAATTTTCTCATGACACCGTATATTGAATTTTCGGTATCCACGCCCTCATTCAACTTATTCCTTTCTTTCTACCTTTATTAAGTTACAAAAATGGCTTCTTGACATTCCTATGATATATTTGTTTTTCCTCACTGCCATATGTGCTCCTTGTCCCTGGCTATCACATTTGAAACAGTTTATCTCTATAAGATCTGCCTATATCTCTGAATATTCTGTACATCATGATCATGTCTATCTTAATCCTTCTCTCCAGTATCGTTCGACGCCAGACTGTAGGATTAGCAGTGAGAGTTCTGATCACGGTCACTTCACAACGGCAATAATACGTAACTTTTACTGACGTTACACCCAAGTAGGAGGCGCATTAATTCAGACATCTGTTTTGTGTTGAGGTTTACTGCGTGGGAGAAACGTCGACAATAATGGTTCCATTAAATTGAATTTATCTCTCTTCACCATGGTGCTGGCATCACCTACCACTATTTATCCAACAATGAATTATTTTTTTTTACATTCGTCCACTAGGACTTTTCAGCACAATGGCATATGATTTAGATGGAACAAAAGCTAGAATCAGGCACTGGTTGCTCGTCAGGTTGGTGTCCTCCATAAAATCTCGTAAGAGTGGTCGATGTAGTGGGCCACACCGATCTAACCAGGATTCTGGTTGTGGAATCCTCACGATCCTCCATGGGGCACTGGAGTATGGCAGCTGACTGGTAATCCTAGACTGAGGGATCAAATTTCATTTCTTTCACAATGATTATTATTAACAAAGAAGTTATTAGGGGCTTATGAAACTTTTGAAGTAAAGGGAAGAAACTCTCTTGGCCAATATTGGTTGAAGTTAACTGAAGATCCAACTGCTTGAGAAGCTAGTGCGTATTTGAGTCTCCATATTGTAGCTCAAGACTCTTAAAGTATCGTTCACATTAATGAAATAGTCAATCAGTGTTTACTAAGCAAAAGGTTCCAGATAATATAAAAATTAACTGAACAGATATCATAAAAAAAAACTGCAGTGTAGAATCATGCTGGAGTTCATACTTCTGGAGAAAGAGCAATGATTCGACTCCAGCAAATGGAACTAGGTAAGTACACGGTGCTGGCTGCCGGAAATATCTTCAAGCTGCCGAGACGCCCAGGAAAAAAGAGCAAAGCCTTCAAAGAGAAACTTGTGTGGAGAAAAGTGCAGAAGTTTGAGCAAAAGTAATGTGGACCATTGTAACTTATTGAATCTTTTTCCCTTTGATCTTGGGTGAAGGAAGTCTCAAATTCCTTTTAACAGGCTCAATTGCTTTATCTGTATACTTTATTTTGCTGTTCTGGAGGACTGCAGGAAGACAACAGTGACTGGCTACTGTCTGATTCCTCTTAGTCTAAGAATCAGACTTCTGTCAACTGGTTACCTGTCAGTGGAACACCTGTTATCAGGACTCATACCAGTTGCATGACTTTGATGCTAAAGTATTTCAACTGGATACTTGTCAGCTGAATATCAGTCAACCGGATGCCAGATATCTATCAACAGGACACTTGACAACCGGACACACACAAGCCAGAACACTAATCGTCAACTATCTATCAAGCGGAAATTTATCAAATAAAAATTACAGAATATTACACGAATTATAGAACTTGACTCTTGTAAACTTACATATCAAGAGTTTTGGTGAAGACAAAGAATACAATACTCACAAACTGAGTTAATAACACGTGAGTAAACACTTAGGATATTTGATTATTATGGAAATATTTCGGTCTGGAGACCTTGCTCACTTGTTAGCTGTGTCTACAACCAACGAGTTTTTACCGTTGTCTTTTTTTTTCTGTGAAACTAATTGAATTCTTTGATACACATGAACTCAGCCTTGACATGTAAACAATGTCTTATCTCTGACATGGAAACTCTTGCTAGTATTAATGAGAAAATGGAAGGGAGCCAGTGAAGAGAGAGAGAGAGAGAGAGAGAGAGAGAGAGAGAGAGAGAGAGAGAGAGAGAGAGAAAGTTAAATGTGGTATATTCAGAGAGAGAGAGAGATGCTTGTCTCAAAGGGTATATTCATCTTTTTCGGGAATTTAAGTACAGCCTTAATGACCCTCGTGTAGTGACTAGTTGTGAATAAGTCACATACTCTTAATGACCCTCTTGTAGTGGCTGGTGGTGTACAGGTAACATGCAGCCTTAATGACCCTCGTGTAGCTGACAGGCTGTAAACTGAAGAAATTCAATCAGGGTAGTAACTCTTAGGATAGTGCAGTTATAGCTTCAAGTTGTCAGTGGTCTTGTATAAACATTTCATTATACCATCAAAGGAGACTCGAGTCCTTTGCTTTTAAACACGCAATATATTCTAAATATAACGAATGCAGTTACTGAGTAAATAATAAGGTTATGGCTTTTAACATTATGAAAAGTTGTTGAATTGTACTGTTCAAATCCAATAGAGCATTTGTCTTCAGTTGCTGAAATCATTGTTTTCCTGTTTGTCATAAGTATGATTAGTTAACCTTAATAATTCATTTTACTGTATATTCACTGTATATACATCAGTGCAAGCATTATTTTTCAAAGCCACTGGTTACACAGTTATTTCTTTATATATATATATATATATATATATATGCAGGACAAGCCACGGGGAGGGGGGGGTGGAAATCTTTAGCTCAAGTACTTTCACACTTCTCAGTGCGTCATCAGGAGCTGTGCAATGTTGCAAGGGAGCAACCAAAGCAGGGAGAGACGTCTCAGAGTAGCGTAGGTGTCACTGGCCACGGTTACCCTTAGACTCTAAGGGTAACCGTGGCCAGTGACACTTACGCTACTGAGACTTCTCTCCCTGTAAGGTAAATTCAAAAACTAGGAAAGGATTGGTAATTTGGGTCTATGCATAGGGAGGGTAGCTTCAGTTCCTTGGATCAAGAATCGTTCTTTAGTATTGGCTGTAGCCAGTGAGAGTACTCGTTCATGCTCTCTCAAAAAATAAATTACGCGTGTTATGGCGTCTAGCAGACGTATATGTGAACACTGTGAGCAATGTTTGTGGTGCGAAGACGTTGGTTTCGGAGGGGAAGGAACTGTGAATATTTTACTCCTTAAGTTTCTTGACTGTATTATTGAGTGCGTCGTGACTGGTATTGTATCTTTACTGTCGGCGACAATAACCCTTTAAACACTACCTGTCTACTGCATGTGCACTGCACAAACAGTAACTAAGTAACAGAGTGAACAAGCATACAAACAATCTAGACTTATTCTGGTAAGAATTGGAACAGAAAAGTGCAATATATTCATTTGTAATTAATACATAGGAACTATACACAGTGCCTGGAGAAAGGGAGCCATTCAGGTGTGATCCAAGGAAATGGAGAACTCCAATTCCTTTTAGCAGAAAATTTTGAAATTTCTTAAATTCAGCATGGGTAAATTTGAATATTAAAATAATTGTGTAGTAAAATGTGATGCTGATTTGAGCCCTTTCGAGAAATTTGGAGTGGGGAAGGGGGGGTAGAAGAGCTTCTGATTGACGCCTGGGAGAGACGCCATACTGAATTTAATGTGTGAGCACTGGACTTAATTGTGCAATGTAATTTGGCATTTTCTGAGGCCAATTTGGGATATTTCGGCCTGAATTTGTAATAGGAGCCTGACTTAATGTCCCCTGCTGAAGAATTTGGACCTTAAGAATTGTGTGTGGATGGCGGAAGATGGGATGCAACCATCACTCACAGGGAAGTACACCATTAGTCCTTGCATTTAGTTGTCAGCTGGTCAGTGTAGGGTCTAGGTGTTAGGCAGGTGTTGTTGTGTGATCCATCTACAGTAGTTAAATGGTAAGTGTTAATATGAATATTTTGCATACCCAGCAAGTAAACCAAAATAATATACAGTCCTCATAGCTTTAATTATCAGAGTAGATGGTTTTAACACTATAATCATTAATTTAATGTCAGATCTAGCTTTTTGTGAGAGTGGTAAAGAAGTGGGTAGTTGAAGGAGTTGCAGTTCAGCGACCTGCTGTGACTAATTCCCACTTACCTCACCCAAATTTCTTTCGGGTAATAATTCAGATGATGCCCTATAAGCCTCCTGCAGGTGATTTGCTCACATAATAATAATAATAATAATAATAATAATAATAATAATAATAATAATAATAATAATAATAATAATAATAATAAATTTCAAAATTTGAATCAAAACCTCCCTTTACCTGAAACGTCGAGGGTAAATGTGGTCGTTTGTAGGCAGATGGTGCACATTCCCAGATGATGAAAATGTTTTCAACACATCTATCCTGTGTCCTGAACTCGAGTACACAACAAGGAAACTTATCTTTACCACGATGGACGACCGTAGGCTCGAGCCTGCAACAATGCTTCACCTGAATGATCTTCCCAAGTGAAGCTTATTACATAAAAAGAATGTTACGCCATGTTTGAAGTATTTTTTCTCTCGCACATTCCAGCCCTTCCCTCCAGTAGCCTCTCGCACACTCCAGCCCTTCCCTCCAGTAGCCTCTCGCACACTCCAGCTCTTCCCTCCAGTAACCTCTCGCACACTCCAGCCCATCCCTCCAGTAGCCTCTCGCACACTCCAGCCCTTCCCTCCAGTAACCTCTCGCACACTCCAGCCCATCCCTCCAGTAGCCTCTCGCACACTCCAGCCCTTCCCTCCAGTAACCTCTCGCACACTCCAGCCCTTCCCTCCAGTAGCCTCTCGCACACTCCAGCCCTTCCCTCCAGTAACCTCTCGCACACTCCAGCCCTTCCCTCCAGTAACCTCTCGCACACTCCAGCCCATCCCTCCAGTAACCTCTCGTACACTCCAGCCCATCCCTCCAGTAGCCTCTCGCACACTCCAGCCCTTCCCTCCAGTAACCTCTCGCACACTCCAGCCCTTCCCTCCAGTAACCTCTCGTACACTCCAGCCCTTCCCTCCAGTAACCTCTCGTACACTCCAGCCCTTCCCTCCAGTAGCCTCTCGCACATTCCAGTCCTTCCCTCCAGTAACCTCTCGCACACTCCAGCCCTTCCCTCCAGTAGCCTCTCGCACACTCCAGCCCTTCCCTCCAGTAACCTCTCGCACACTCCAGGTCTTCCCTCCAGTAACCTCTCGTACACTCCAGCCCTTCCCTCCAGTAACCTCTCGTACACTCCAGCCCTTCCCTCCAGTAGCCTCTCGCACATTCCAGTCCTTCCATCCAGTAACCTCTCGCACACTCCAGCCCTTCCCTCCAGTAACCTCTCGCACACTCCAGCCCATCCCTCCAGTAGCCTCTCGCACACTCCAGCCCTTCCCTCCAGTAACCTCTCGCACACTCCAGCCCATCCCTCCAGTAGCCTCTCGCACACTCCAGCCCTTCCCTCCAGTAACCTCTCGCACACTCCAGCCCTTCCCTCCAGTAACCTCTCGTACACTCCAGCCCTTCCCTCCAGTAACCTCTCGCACACTCCAGCCCTTCCCTCCAGTAGCCTCTCGCACATTCCAGTCCTTCCCTCCAGTAACCTCTCGCACACTCCAGCCCTTCCCTCCAGTAGCCTCTCGCACACTCCAGTCCTTCCCTCCAGTAACCTCTCGCACACTCAAGCCCTTCCCTCCAGTAACCTCTCGCACACTCCAGCCCTTCCCTCCAGTAGCCTCTCGCACACTCCAGCCCTTCCCTCCAGTAACCTCTCGCACACTCCAGCCCTTCCCTCCAATAACCTCTCGTACACTCCAGCCCTTCCCTCCAGTAACCTCTCGCACACTTCAGCCCTTTCCTCCAGTAGCCTCTCGCACACTCCAGCCCTTCCATCCAGTAACCTCTCGCACACTCCAACCCTTCCCTCCAGTAACCTCTCGCACACTCCAGCCATTCACTCCAGTAACCTCTCGCACACTCCAGCTCTTCCCTCCAGTAACCTCTCGCATACTCCAGCCCTTCCCTCCAGTAACCTCTCGCACACTCCAGCCCTTCCCTCCAGCAACCTCTCGCACACTCCAGCCCTTTCCTCCAGTAGCCTCTCGCACACTCCAGCCCTTCCCTCCAGTAACCTCTCGCACATTCCAGCCCTTCCCTCCAGTAACCTCTAGCACACTCCAGCCCTTCCCTCCAGTAACCTCTCGCACACTCAAGCCCTTCCCTCCAGCAACCTCTCGCACACTCCAGCCCTTCCCTCCAGTAACCTCCCGCACACTCCAGCCCTTTCCTCCAGTAGCCTCTCGCACACTCCAGCCCTTCCCTCCAGTAACCTCTCACACACTCAAGCCCTTCCCTCCAGTAACCTCTCCCACACTCCAGCCCTTCCCTCCAGTAACCTCTCGCACACTCCAGTCCTTTCCTCCAGTAGCCTCTCGCACACTCCAGCCCTTCCGTCCAATAACCTCTCGCACACTCCAGCCCTTCCCTCCAGTAACCTCTCGCACACTCCAGCCCTTTCCTCCAGTAGCCTCTCGCACACTCCAGCCCTTCCCTCCAGTAACCTCTCGCACACTCCAGCCCTTTCCTCCAGTAGCCTCTCGCACACTCCAGCCCTTCCCTCCAGCAACTTCTCGCACACTCCAGCCTTTTCCTCCAGTAGCCTCTCGCACACTCCAGCCCTTCCCTCCAGTAACCTCTCGCACATTCCAGGCCTTCCCTCCAGTAACCTCTCACACACTCCAGCCCTTCCCTCCAGTAACCTCTCGCACACTCCAGCCCTTTCCTCCAGTAACCTCTTGCACATTCCATGCCTTCCCTCCAGTAACCTCTCGCTCACTTTATCCCTTTCCTCCAGTAGCCTCTCGCACACTCCAGCCCTTCCCTCCAATAACCTCTCGCACATTCCAGGCCTTCCCTCCAGTAGCCTCTCGCACACTCCAGCCCTTCCCTCCAGTAACCTCTCGCACACTCCAGCCCTTCCCTCCAGTAACCTCTCGCACACTCCAGCCCTTCCCTCCAGTAACCTCTCGCACACTCCAGCCCTTCCCTAGGGCAAACTCTCGCACACTCCAGCCCTTTCCTCCAGTAACCTCTAGCACACTCCAGCCCTTTCCTCCAGTAGCCTCTCGCACATTCCAGCCCTTCCCTCCAGCATCCTCTCGCACACTCCAGTCCTTCCCTCCTGTAACCTCTCACACACTCCAGTCCTTCCCTCCAGTAACCTCTCACACACTCCAGCCCTTCCCTTCAGTAACCTCTCACACACTCCAGCCCTTTCCTCCAGTAACCTCTCGCACACTCCAACTACTCCAGCTCTTCCCTCCAGTAACCTCTCACACACTCCAGCCCATCCCTCCAGTAACCTCTCGCACACTCCAACTACTCCAGCTCTTCCCTTCAGTAACCTCTCACACACTCCAGCCCTTTCCTCCAGTAACCTCTCGCACACTCCAGCCCTTCCCTCCAGCAAACTCTCGCACACTCCAGCCCTTTCCTCCAGTAACCTCTAGCACACTCCAGCCCTTTCCTCCAGTAGCCTCTCGCACATTCCAGCCCTTCCCTCCAGTAACCTCTCACACACTCCAGTCCTTCCCTCCAGTAACCTCTCACACATTCCAGCCCTTCCCTCCAGTAACCTCTCACACACTCCGGCCCTTCCCTCCAGTTACCTCTCACACACTCAATCTTTTCCCTCCAGTAACCTCTCACACATTCCAGCCCTTCCCTCCAGTAACCTCTCACACACTCCAGCCCTTTCCTCCAGTAACATCTCACACACTCCAGCCCTTCCCTCCAGTAACCTCTCGCAAACTCCAACCCTTCCCTCCAATAACCTCTCGCATACTAAAGCCCTACCCTCCAGTAACCTCTCACACACTCCAGTTCTTCCTTCCAGTAACCTCTCACACACTCCAGTTCTTCCTTCCAGTAACCTCTCGCACACTCCAGCCCTTCCCTCCGGTAACCTCTCGCTCACCCCTTGTCACGTTCGTCATTTCGCCCATCCCATGGTACATTCCTCCTTTCACTCATACGTTCCTGCTGCGCTATATGACTCTTTCGGTTTTAGCGCTCAACTTGATTATAATATTATTACTTACACAAACCCCTCATGAGGCGATGCCATGGAATGGTGAAGGGCTCTTGAGTCTAGGACTCGGAAATCTCTGCTTTTTCACATCGAATGTAAGTAACGCCATCCGTCCTCTATCCTCTCAGTTTGGTCTCAACATTTTCGATATTTCCTCCTTGTGTATTTCAGCTTTTGGGAAAAGGGAAAAAATATCGTTATCCATCCCATTCTGTTGAAATCCTTAGCGATGGTGGTGGTGAGGTGGTGGTGGTTGGTGGTGGTAGTGGGGTGATGGTGGTGGTTGGTGGCGGTGGTGGTGAGGGTGGTGGTGGTGGGGGTGGGGGTGGTGGTGGTGTTGGTGGGGTGGTTTTGGTTGGTGGTGCTGGGGTGGTTTTGGTTGATGGTGGTGGTGGTGTTGGTGGGGTGGTTTTGGTTGGTGGTTGGTGGTGGTGGTGATGGTGGTTGGTTGGTTGGTTGTGGTGGTTGGTGATGATTGGTTGTGGTCGGTGGTGGTTGATGGTGGTGGTGGTTGATGGTGGTGGTGGTTGATTGTGGTGGTGGTTAATGGTGGTGGTGGTTAATGGTGGTGGTGTTTGGTGGTGGCAGTGGTGGTGGTTGGTGGTGGTTTGCCTTGGGAATTGGATTGTTTGGGAATGTGCTGTGCAGTCCTCATGGGCGGCAGTGGGCGGCCTCGGGTATCCTTGGATGATGGACGTATTGTAGACAGTATACTTATCCATGTGCAACATCTGGGTGTCTTTGTTGAAGATGTTTCGCCATCCAATGGCTTTATCAATACAAATTCAAGGACATAATTAGAAGACAGTAAAACTATATACAAGATATCATCTTGCCGGTATTGTATACCATACATGCACAGTATGCCTACCCATCTACTTCGCATACCCCCCTGGAAAGGGAATTGCTGGCCTACGGCCTGGTTTCGGCAGTGCCCGGCAGTGGGCACTCACCTAAGTCTATCCTCACCTACAGCAATCGTGCTCACTTATTGCCCAGAGACATCAAAAATCTCTGCCCCAGTGTTCCTGGAGGTTGTCGGTTCCAGGAGGCAGAAGCCAAAGGGATACGTCTCCTTTCGTTTCTGATCGCCCTTCTCTCTCGTTGGCCGAGTCTGACTTGGTGGCATCCTGGTCAACTTGTTTATTGGTATGCTTGGTAGGGTAAGGGTGGTTTCTATACAGCTTCAACTCTATCATCAGCACTGAGGACATTTTGGATGAGAAAGAGGGGATGCACGGTTTCCTTTTATTTCTCGGAAATTTGCCTCTTCCCTCCTCCATTTTTACGAAATAAAAGAGAAAAAATCTTACTCATGGATAGTTATATTCATATTTCGTCTCTTTCCAGGCCCTTTACCCTGCGGCAACCATAGCTGACCCCGGGCACGTCCACAGACCTTCCAAAGAAGTGTTGTTTTCGGGCAACACCTCGTTACCCGACTTCAGTAACAGAGATCCGGCTGGCGCTTTTGATACTTTCGACCTTCGCCCTACTTTGACCATGCTTAAGGCCTTTCCCGTTACATTGTGTCGATTTTCGGATAGTTTGCAACTTTCAGGGCAAATTAGCTGGAAGCCTTCGTCTAAACTATCTCGACCCATGCCTGACGGTCAAGGGCTCTATTATTGACACCTATCTTGGTTCCTACCCTATGAAACATGCTACCTGGAACCCTCATTTCCTCCAAGCTACATCTGAAAGACATTCTGGAACGAAATTCCTTTCTCTTCATCCAGCCACCCCTACTGATTATTTCACTCTCTATAACATTAGAAAAGCACTCACATTGGTTAAAACATAACCTTTCATGCCCTCGAGAATGCGATGCGTAAGTGTCATTGTGAAGAATGTAGAGCAAACTGAAAATGTTTCCCTCTGCTTTGTTGACGGCATCTTTGTCACAATATACAGACAACCCATTCTTAATTCTAGCTGTGGTACTATTCCCATCTCCA
This sequence comes from Cherax quadricarinatus, assembly GCF_038502225.1. NCBI lineage: Eukaryota > Metazoa > Arthropoda > Malacostraca > Decapoda > Parastacidae > Cherax > Cherax quadricarinatus. Next base: position 16,133,209 of record NC_091302.1, on the reverse strand, counting down.
ATACTATTGTCCAAAAGGAACAACTTGATCTTCACAACCTCGCAGTCTCCAAACTGGAAACTTAGTATGTCTGGAGGCGCTATCAAGGCAGCATTGCCAACTGATCTTCGACTGCCGGGAGATTGCAGCCTCACTTTAAATAGCAGAACAACGCAGAACAGTGCTGAAATTGTTCCTTATGGCTTACTGGTGTAGACATTGCTAGTGCTCTGGCCAGTTAAACACATTTTGTAGATCACCTGCAGAATGGTCGGACTGTGGTGCACCTGGTCATAATAAATCCTTCAGTCAGCCCTCCACTTGCCTTAACAGTGGAGAAACTCACCCTGTATGTTACTATTCTTGCACGGCTTTCTTACGGGAAAGTGAAATCCCGTATTTCAAGGAAAAGGAGGTGATTCACCTCCATCTCCAAGATAGACTTCCAAGTCTCTCCTTCTCCAGAGCTGGATATAACAGTGGTATATAATACCGACAGGTAGATAAGTAAGATATGTGGAACATTTAAGTATTTTCATTTCGAAAGGTTTCGTCTACACGGTATCTCTTCTTAAGTCGATTACAGAGATGCTGAGACGATGTAATTAATCCATCACCCTCGAAGTAATTTTGAAGTGGTCAGTCGCCCAATTTGCAGAAGAGTTCTGCTCGATAGTCTGGAACAATGCGAAGCTGAAGCATCCAGACTATGGAGAAGAAATCTTTACCAGGCTGAGAGACTGACCACATCAAAACTATGTCTTCAAGGGTACTGATTACATCGTCTGTACATCTACACTACTTCCGCTGCCTCCTCTGCATTCGACTGAAGCGTTTTTGAAGTCCTTGCCTCTTACGATCCGGCCATTTTGCCTTCTCCAATACTTCCTACTTCGTCTTCTTTCAATTCAGATCTTTTTGCACCCCTACAACCTCTTCCTAACTAGGCTTTTGTCTCTTCCTCTGAAACCTCAAAGGCTCAAAGCTTCCCAAGTCACCAAAACTTCCTACAAACCTATTGTTCATTTGCGCTTAACTTTACCTACCTCTGCCTTGCCTCCTTCTACTTCTGCGACTGTTGTGGAAATCCATCCACTCCCACATACCGCCACTACTTTCTCTGTCCACACCCAGATTCCTTTCTCACAGGACACCGCTACCTTCTCTCTTGTCTCCATTTACGGCAGCTTCACTTACTCCTCCTTTTGTGTAACGGTTTCTGTTGCTTCCTTGTCTACGGAAACAGTTGTGGGTACATCGGGTTTTGTCGATGAGGGAAAATCTGCGATGGACACCAGCCCACCTCTCGTACCTTCACACTGTCAGCCTCCGCAACCCCTCTACACCTCCTCTTGCCCAATGTTTTTCTTCTAGGATTACCCACAAATCGCTTATTTTCTTTTATCTTTCCTCTACCACCACACATCACTTTTACTAACCTCCCAAGCCCATAGCCACTGTCTGCTTTCTGTTGTAGTTTTTTTATTTACTGATTATGTATTTATTACAGTACGGTGTCAAAGGATGCAATGAAGGGACACCCATATGTTACTCTCCCAGTTTTACCCTGTTTGTATCTATTTACAAGAACCGAAATTACTCTCCAATGTTGGCGTTCTCATCTCTGGCACTCTTATATTACAGTCACTTAATACTTTTCTCGACGAGATATTTAATAAGCGAGTGCTTCTTGTGCTTAATGATATTCCTCATTCTCAGCTTTCAATCTTTATCCCACTTCATTATACTGTAGCCAGTGTCTGTTTGGGCAAGTGGTGCTTGATTTGCTTATAGTATCCTTCTCCATACACGCCCATTATCTGTCCCTGAAATCCATTTTCTGATTTCTTCTTTATTTCCACCATTCTCTTTATTAGGTTATTCTAATGATCATGGAGAATCTCACTTTGACTCATGGCGAACAACTGGAGTTGTTTTTTTTTTTTACTTCTCTCCCTCTCCATGTTTTAGCATGCACCACAACATATTTCGATCTTCGCATTCGTATTCTTTCCTCTGCAGATCTCTTTATATGCTCTTTTTCTATTGCTCTAGACATTGACTGGTCTGTAGTACCTGATCTTCACAACAACGATCATTTCTCTTCTTCATTCTTCTCGTTCAACACTCGACCCCTTCGTTGCTTCCATTGGTAGTTTGAGTGGGCAGATTGGGCACTTCACTCACACCATACCTCCTTTCTTAATGTTTCCTCTCCTTCGTCGTTTTCAGTCGCGTTGTTACACCTTCTTACCACGTCTGTTCTTGCTACCGCATCGATTGCAATCCTCCAAACCTCGGGTAGGAATTATTGGAAATGTGTACCCTGGTGGTGTCTTGACTGTGCTGGTGCTGTGCAGAAATGCGCTGCGTGGAGTGGTTACCAGTTTCTGGCTTTTATAAAGGCGAGGGCGCTTGCCCGTTGTGTTATATGGGTAGTAAAACGTACTTCTTGGCGAGCTCACTTGTCCTCTCTCGTACGGAAGTTGACTGGCATACACTTTCCAGACCCTACTCCTCTTCTTGCTATTTTCTACAGTAGCGTTGCAGACCTTACTGAGGTTGTCACAGGAATTGGGCATCATTTTGTCTGTATATTCCAAGGGCTCCATCTCTCCCCCTCGTTTCTTCCCTTCAAACTGGAGAGAGAGAGAGAGAGAGAGAGAGAGAGAGAGAGAGAGAGAGAGAGAAACAGCTCCTCTGGATTTTATTTCTTACATTGAAGACCCTTATAATGTGCCTTTCATGCTCGGCGAACTTGTGTCAACACTTTCCACGTGTCAATGACAACAGCTGGACTTGATATCCATTTCCATTTGCTTCAACACTTCCACAGTACGTCTCTCGTCGTCCTCTTGCGCCTTTTCAGTCTTATTTGGTTAAACATGGTTCTCACTCTTCAACGCAAAACGCCATTGTCCTACCTTTGCTCTTACTAGAGCAATTGACAAGTTGTTAAAACTCTTGAATAAGAAACGTTTAATATGGCATTTTTAAGCAAATAATTTTTTCTACCCTCATCAGCGTGGTTTTGAATGGGGCCTGTCGACCATCGACCCCCTAATCCGCTTGGTTACCTACGTTCACATGCTCTTTCTTATAATCACTCTGCTATTGCAGTACTCTCTGATCTCGAAAAAGGTCGTGACACCACTTGGCGTTATAACATCTTGGCCCGAGACCATCCCTTGGGCCTCCCAGGCAATCTGCTGCTTTGTCATGGGGATTTCTTGTCGGAGAGGCGCTTCTGTGTCTGGGTAAATAAAAAGCATTTGTCCTGACTTTCTCCAGACTGAAGGCGTCCCTCAAGGCTGAGTTCTTAGCACTACCCTCTTCCTGTTGCTATTAAAGACCCCGCCTCTGTTCTTTCCATTATTTGGTCGTCTCTTTATGTCGAGGAGTATGGCGGAGTTTTTGCAAACGCTGGCTGTCACCTTGCAGCGGTCTCTCTCCAGGATGCTATTGATCGTGCTCTCCACTGTGCCACCTTTCATGGGCATAAATTTATGTTGCCAAAATACACCAGATTTCTTTCACAACACGCTCAATTGTCTCTCATCCTGTTCTATACCGGTGTGGTTCCTATGACCCTGCACAGAATACATCCTTCTGTTTGAGTGCCCAGTATCCAGGAAGTATCCCATAACCTTCCTGAATTCTGCTTGCCGTAGCCGCCTGTACCTACTTAAAACCCTAACCTATCTGTCATGAGGACTAGTACACGAACTATTCCCACCTTCATTGCACTCTAATCTTATCTGAATGGGACTACGGTGACTCTGTTCTCGAACCTCCCTCACTCTTTCCAAAACTTGATTCCATCCATCATCACGGTCTACCCTTGGTCTGAGTCTCGGTGCTTTTCAAACTTTCTCAGTCGAGAGCTTAAATGCAGAGGCGAACGCCCCATCTTTGCATGATGGGAGCAGTGCCCATTGTCTCCATTATTTTGTCCTCTTCTACGAACTTCACGATCCTTTCACCTGCAGGATGGTAGCGAATATTAGCAAGTCTAATTTATCTAACCGTCGCCCCCATTTTTGTTCTTCGTATTCATTCTCTATTGGCTTCTCTAAGTTTTCCCATTCCTTTACATTCACCTTGTATCTTTTCCTTCCCACCTTGGGAAGTCCCGACGATTCATGTTTGCTCCTCCTCGCTTCTGTATGCGAAAGCTTACTCCCCTGCTATAACTTTCCGCTCGCTCTTTATTGGCCACTTCTATTCTCATTCTCATGCTATTGCAGTGTACACTAATGGTTCTAAATCCCCTGATGGTGCTGGGTTTGCAGCACTTTTTCCCGAGAAAAATTAATCCAACGTCTTTCAATAGAATCGACCAGTGTTTTCACAGCCGAGCTGTATATAATTCTCACTTCTATCACACACATTGCATCAGTGTCCGCCTCATCCTTCGTATTTGTTGTGGACTCCCACAGTGTATTACAGGCTATCCAGAAATTTGACTCGCCACATTTCTAGTAAACACTAAGATGTCGTTTTTTTGATGTCTCTCTGGAGACGTCGATCTTCAGGGCAGACATGAAGTAGACTCAGCCGCTCGGTCAGCTGCTCATTACCTCCAACTTTCCCACATCGGTCACCCTTTCTCGTACTATTTTTCAGTGATCTCTCAACAGCTCTACAACAGTTAGCAACAATAGTGTTCGGTGTTGGACCACAACAAAATGTTTTCCGTCAAACCCCGTTTTGGGGTTCTAGCCTTCTTCCCGCAGATGTTGTATTTGAGAGACTGTACTCACCCGTTATCGTATCAGCCACTCATCACATTCAAGAAACCCTCAGGGAAAACGTTTGGCATCGCTATGCGAGGACTGTCAGTTCGTACTGTCGGCTTATCATATCTTAACAGTGTCCTGTATATCAGCGGGGATGTTGAATCCACTCCCGATGTCTCTGCCCCAGCGCACTCTGACCTCCTCCCTCAAGGTTTCACCTTTGATGCAGACTCTCTTTCTGACTTTTTTTTTTAGCAGAAGCTACTCTATTGCACCAAATTTCATGCAGATTTTATTCTTGATATTTCCCTTATCCCCTACACTCCTGCACCTCACTCACTTCTACCCCTCTCACATCCCTCCTTTCTCACATTACTCCTTTCGCACATCTCTCCCTGCAACACTGTATGATCCTTTCGGGTTCAGTGCCTAACTTGATTATTTTATTGTTATTAGCATAAAAATGGGAACATTTTTTTGGTGCTGTAATCCCTACAACATATTGTATGTATTTGTTGGAATGAAATATTAGCACCAGCAGTCTCAAAACATAATATAATTCAAATATTACCATCAGGACATGGTATGGTACCATTGTTAAGATACAGGATGTGGTATGGTACCATTGTTAAGCTTCAGGGCATGGTGTGGCACCATTAGTTAAGCTTCAGGACATGGTATGGCACCATTAGTTAAGCTTCAGGATGTGGTATGGCACCATTAGTTAAGCTTCAGGGCATGGTGTGGCACCATTAGTTAAGCTTCAGGACTTGGTATGGCACAATTAGTTAAGCTTCAGGATGTGGTATGGCACCATTAGTTAAGCTTCAGGACATGGTATGGCACCATTGGTTAAGAGTCAGGATGTGGTATGGCACCATTAGTTAAGCTTCAGGATGTGGTATGGTACCATTATTAAAAACATAAGAAAGCAGGAACACTGCAACAGGCCCACTGGCCTATGCGAGACAGGTCCAGTTCTCCCACCGGCTTAAGCCAATGCCTTGACCTAGTGAGGTCAGGCACGTCACTTAAGGGAGGAGCACGGCATCCGACCTAGTAGCACAAGCTAGTCAGGTCCAACTCACATCCACCCACACCCATTCATGTATTTTTCCAACCTATTTTAAAAACTACACAACGTCTCAGTTTCTATGAAGGTACTCAGGAGTTTGTTCCACTCATCCACAACTCTATTACTAACCAGTGCTTTCCTGTATCCTTCCTGAATCTGAACTTTTCCAATTTAAAAGCATTGCTGCGAGTCCTGTCTAGGTTAGATATTTTTAGCACGCTATTTACATCCCCCAGGTAACCTCCAGGTATCCCCCTTAATTAATTCCTGTTTTCCATTTATACACCTCAGTCATATCATCCCTTATTCTACGCCTTGTTAGAGATTGCAGATTTCTGATACATGGGATAAACTTTGTCATCTTCCTTTGTACGTTTTCCGGTACATTTATATCCATTCTGTAATACGGTGACCAAAATGAGCAGCATAATCTAAGTGAGGCCTAACCAAAGATATACAGAGTTGAAGAACAATCTGAGGACTTCTACTATTTATACTTCTTGCTATGAAGCCAAGCATTCTGTTAGCTTTATTGCAAACGCTTATGCACTGTTGTCTTGGTTTCAGATTACTGCTAACCAGAACTACTAAATCTTCTTCATAATCCGTAATATTAAGCTCTACATTATTTAGATAATATGTGGCATGGTTATTTTCCTGTTCAGCATTTAGAACTTTGCATTTGCCTATATTAAATTGCATCTGCCATTTCTCCGACCATTGCATCAGTCTATTCAAATCATCCTGGAGTGTTCTAATGTCTTCATTAGAATAAATTGGACGGCCTATTTTGGTGTCATCAGCAAATTTGCTTATGTCGCTGTTTATTCCCTCATCTATGTCGTTTATGTAAATTGTGAATAACAAGGGGCCTAACACTGACCCCTGTGGAACACCGCTTGTGACGTGCCCCATTCTGATTTCTCCCCATTAATACAAACTCTCTGCTGCCTATATGTCAACTATGCCTCTACTCAGGAAAAAATTTCTACTGTTCCGTGTGCCTTAAGTTTTCTCAACAGCCTTTGATGTGGAACTCTATCAAAAGCCTTACTGAAACCCATATACACAATATCATATTCAATACCATGAGTTACCTCCTCAATTACTTTAGAGAAGAAAGTTAGTAAATTCGTAAGACAGGAACGCCCCTTTGTAAAACCGTCCTGAGATTCATTAATCAATTTATGCCTTTCAAGATGGCTACGAGTTGCTTCGGCAATTATTGATTTCATAAATTTACCAACTATGGAGGTATGGCTTATTGGTCTATAATTCGAAGCTAAGGATCTGTCACCTGCCTGCTCCAGGATGTAGCATGGTACCATTGTTAACATTCAGAATGTTGTATGGTACCATTGTTAAGCTTCAGGATACAGCATGGTACTATTATTGAATTCAGAATGTGCTATGGTACCACTGTTAAGCTTCAGGATGTAGCATGGTACTATTGTTAAGATTCAGAATGTGGTATGCTACCATCGTTAAAATTCAGGATGCGATATGGCACCATTAATTAAGCTTCAGGACATAGTATGATACCATTACTTAAGCTTCAGGACATGGTATGGTGCCATTGGTTAAACGTCAGGACATGGTATGGCACCATTAGTTAAGCTTCAGGACATGGTATAGCACCATTGGTTAAACTTCAGGACATGGTATGGCACCATTAGTTAAACTTCAGGACATGGTATGGCACCATTAGTTAAGCTTCAGGACATGGTATGGCACCATTAGTTAAGCTTCAGGACATGGTATGGCACCATTGGTTAAACTTCAGGACATGGTATGGCACCATTAGTTAAGCTTCAGGACATGGTATAGCACCATTAGTTAAACTTCAGGACATGGTATGGCACCATTAGTTAAGCTTCAGGACATGGTATGGGACAACTATGTTGATGAACATTCTCCTAGCAGGAGAGTGAAACAGCGACTGTGTTGGGTTTTCTTGAAAAAATGGAAAGTCTAGTTACCAGTATTAAATTTAAACATTTCTAGACTACGTTCAATCGATCCTTCATAGATATGCATACAACGAGAGGTATGTATATCTATCTATCTCTCTTTCTTTCTCTCTCTCTCTCTCTCTCTCTCTCTCTCTCTCTCTATATATATATATATATATATATATATATATATATATATATATATATATATATATATATATATATATATATATATATATATATATGTATATACATATCATTAGGAAACTGCGGCTAGCCAGAGGATCGAACCCGTGCTGTTTTAGCCCGCCTCGTGGGACGAGAGAGAAAACCCACGACGCTCTAAACTACTGTACCATACAATCCTACAAACAACATGAGCCTAGCGAACTAGGCTTGCTTCATGTTGCGACGACATATGATGGTGTGGTTGCCTCAGAGCTAATTTCATTCTACTCCACATGCAATACATATATTATTGTAACCGCAAACAAGTGGTATTTAATCAATAACAAACAGCGGCTAGCCGGAGGATCGACCCAGTGTCGCTTTAGTCCGACTCGTGGGAAGAGAACAAAAACTCACGAAAAAAGAAAAAAAAAATTATAAAACTGACACATTAACATCCTTCCTTCTGAGTGCAGGCACTGTACTTCCCATCTCCAGGACTCAAGTCCGGCCTGCCGGTTTCCCTGAACCCCTTCATAAATGTTACTTTGCTCACACTCCAACAGCAGGTCAAGTATGAAAAACCATTTGCCTCCATTCAGTCCTATCTAACATGCTCACGCATGCTTGCTGGAAGTCAAAGTGCCTCGCGCACAAAACTTCCTTTACCCCCTCTTTCCAACCTTTCCTAGACCGACCTCTACCCTGCCTTCCCTTAACTACAGATATATACACTCTCGAAGTCATTCTATTTTGTTCCATCGTCTCTACATGTCTGAACTACCTCAACAACCCCTCCTCTGCATAACAGTTTTGGCAATCCCGCACCTCCTTTTAATTTCCAAACTACGAATGCTTTCCATTATATTCACATCACACATTGCTCTCAGACATGACATCTCTACTGCCTCCAGTCTTCTCCTTGTTGCAACATTCACCACCCATGTTTCACACCCATATAAAAGCATTGGTATAACTATACTCTTATAAATTCCCCTCTTTGCTTCAATAGACAAAGTTCTTTGCCTCCACAGACTCCTAAGTGCACCACTCACCTTCTTCCCCTCATGAATTCTGTAATTCACCTCATCTTTCATAGACCCATCTGCTGACACGTCCACTCCTAAATATCTGAGTACATTCACCTCCTCCATACTCTCTCCCTCCAATCTGATATCCAATCTTTCGTCACCTAATTTTTTTTTGTTATCCTCATAACCTTACTCTTTCCTATATTCACTTTTAATTTTCTTCTTGTACATACCCTACCAAACTCATCCACCAACCAGTGCAGCTTCTTTTCAGAATCTCCCAAACACAATGAAATGTATTTTTTTTTCATTATGCACAGAATGATTTTTGCGAAATTACACCTTACATAAATTTTCGCTTGCCTTATTCGGCAAGAAGAGCGTTGCTATTTAAGCCAAAATTGCAAGTTTTACCTCTTCGGCTACACACACACACACATACACACACACACACACACACACACACACACACACACACACACACACACACACACACACACACACACACCTCACCTGTCTACAGTATATAAGCAGCTGCTACGGCCCTTTGCTGTACTTTCTACAAGACTGATGGACTGAACACATCGACTCCAGGCTGAAGGACTGATTACCTCAAATCCCTCCTCTCCTTATACATTCCTGCTTTGTATAATGCTGATGAAGCCACTGTGTGCTGAAACGTTTCCTCAATAAAGATTCCCATATGCTGCATAAGTGTCTCAATTCTTCAACTTGCCGGTTTTCAAAACCATTCATCACAAACACAAATCATTGGACGGTACCAGTTTCTTGGAGTAGAAATGAAAGGAAGAAAGGAGCAAATAGCCAAAATTTCCGAAGAAGTTAGAAAATTATGGAGGAATAAATTAAATTTTCCACCTGTGTCAGATCAAGTAATACGAGCAAAGCTTGACAAGGTGATGAAGACTTATGATGAATGTGTCAGGAGGGGAAAATATGATGTCCTGAATGAACTTTTTGATATCACAAAAGTAAATGGCAAATGGTTATCCTCTGAAGACAAACAACTGTACCAGCTTCAAAGGAGAAGTGGGGTACTCTACAGGTCAAGTTACAAGTGAAAAAACTATTCATCCTTCAAAAAGACGGAAACTGCCTGCTGAATCAGCTTTAGCATCAACATCTTACGATCATGCATCGAGTGACAGTGGCACTGATTCTGAAGGTTGCGAGTAAGAAGTACTATTCCACCAACCAGAAAACACAACAAAAGTAAAGTTTCAACCAGTTTGGTGACACCCACATAAGTATGAACAAATAAAGCCGCCAAGATATGCAGACAGTTGTCATTCGACGGCATCGACATTCCTACACCAAGTCATGCAACAATTTACAAGTCAACATACAAAGAGACTGCTAAATTGAAGGAGAAAATTATTGAAAAGTTACAAATGGAAGAATGGTCTTTACATTTCGTTGGATAGCGCTTTGACGAAAATTAGTATCAGGTATTAGTACTTAAAAATGGAAGAAGCTAAGTAAAGCTGGAAGCAGTGCATATGAAAGATGGCAAGACTGAAACTGTTGCTAAAGGAAGGGCAAAAGTTATTGACGAATATAACAACCGTTAACAGAGGGAAAAAGAGTGGAGCTGTTGTCAAACTGCAACGAATGTTCTCAGAGAAGGGGATTAGCAAACCACAAATTATCAGTTGTCAGCATCACGTTCTGAACAGGATTCTCCGTTTGGTAATGGATGAAAATCCTGGTGTTAAAACCAGTTATCCAAACATCGAGTATCCATTTGTATCCCAACTGAAGAATTATGAGGAACTAAAGGCACAGTTTGTTAAAGGAACAGAAGAAATTCTCCATAAATCAGAATGAAGAGATAAGAAGTTTTTGTACCATCTAACACGAGTGCTTAGAACCTTTGAAGAAAAAGGGCACTTTCCTTTGATTAACTTTCAGAAAATTCCAAACATCAGCAATGCGAGGTGGAATTCTTGCGTTCATTCTTATACCTACAGAAGATATGCAGAAGATATGCAGATTCATTGCATACACCTGGGCAGATTATTGGTTTACTGGTCAGTTGTACGACGAAAATGGCTTGAAGAATTTGTTAGAAAAATTGATGCCTTACAAAAAAGCACTGAACTCACTGAAAAATCACTGGAAGCAGGAGCCGTCCACACTCAATATACCAAGAAGTAATCAGTGTGCTGAACGTGCAAGCAGAGTTATGCAGGAACTGTATGCTGCCTGCAGAAACAAAAACAAACTGCAACTTCGGTTTATTCTAATCAATAAGTTAATATATGTACAAACATGATAACAATGATGCTGTAAGATATTACATTTGTTATTTATATCACAGACAATATGCATTCAAGTTACTTGTTTTCGTTACTCTTTTCTTCATTTAGGGGAGACATTTTCTAATAAGATATTGAAATGAAAGGCCATTTCTTTGCTTTTAGGCAAAAATTAATCTGATAAAGGTACAGGAATATTACGTTGTAAAAAAAGTTATAACCCTATTGTATATACACTACTAAGAGATGTGTGTGCATGTACTACTACAAATATGCACACTACTAAAAGAAATGTGTGTGTATATACTACTAAGAGATGTGAAATTCTCAGGTATACACCGGTATGTATATCTCAAAATAAACTTTAAATAACCTGTAACAAATGACTGTCAAGGTATAAATGGCTGTCACGGAATAAATGGCTGTCAAGGAATAAATGATTGTTAAGGAATAAATGGTTGTCAAGGAATAAATTGAAGTCAAAGAATAAACAGCAGATTTCTTATGTATATTAATGGGCAGTGTATTATTACGACTCGGGTTTAACGACTAAATAGTTTTGAAGGTTATGGGAACAGATGTACCGCAGAAGCTTTCGTGGCTGTGGGACGAGACACTGAAGTTACAGTTCATGCCGCTGATAAAGCCAAATTACAGTAGTACTGGTCGTAAAAAATCGGCCTATTTGCAACTTGCATGGTTCTAGTCCCGTTCATTTTTCTCCGTATTCTTATGTCTTAGTGGATCTCCACGGAGATGTATCGCTCTCTTATTTACCCCTATCTCACCTATGGAATTTGTGCATGGGGCTCAACAACAATAAACCATCTCAGACCACTAATCACCCAACAAAAGGCTGCAGTCAGAATGATAACAAATTCCCACTACAGACAGCACACTCCACCTATATTCAAAACTCTAAACCTACTCACAATACAAAACATCCATACTTATTACTGCACCTACTACATACATAGAAAACTTAACTCTGACATAAACCCTCCCCTCAAACATCTCCTTACCAACCTCAACAGAACACATGACCATAACACAAGGCACAGATCACTCTTTGATGTTCCTCGTGTCCATCGCACGCTATGCAAAAACTCAATGCACATAAAAGGCCCTAAAATCTTTAATTCATTACCTGTGAATATAAAAGAAACACTGTCTGTTTATAAATTCAAGTCTCTTCTCAAAAATCACTTACTCACCCACAACTAAATGAATACTGAATAATTGTATCTCATAAATTGTATCTCATATATGTATCTCATTATTGTATCTCATAAATGTCAACCTGTGACCCAATCAAACTTTGTTACTATTTAACTTCATTACCTAACATAATACTCCATTCTAGTGATTACACAGCAACACAGTAAATGACCATATGACCTGTCTTTGTAATACTCATTTGTACTAAATTGTTATCTGTTTTACAATAATTTTTGTACCACTGAATATATCATTGCTTAGTTAATCTTAAGTTAATTTTAAGCCTGCCCATAATGCTCTGCATACAAGGGGCTTTGGCATGCTGCACTTTAAAAATTGTATTCGAGTCGTGTGTATCTATGTATATACACTAAAATATGTGTAACTCTTACTTTAACTATAACGAAACGTGTGATTTTCCCTGTTTTTATACACAGTGTCGAGTGTTGTTTTACTCTGTGTATATACAGTGTTGTGTGTTTCTCTCCATGTATATAAGTGCCGTGCGTTTCTCTCAATGTATATACACAGTGTCGCTTGTTGTGCATATACAAGAACATTCATGTATTTCTCAGTGTATATGCACACTTGTGTTTCAGTGTAATTACAACGAGATGTATGTATATATTAGATATATGTCGTGCCGAATAGGCAGAACTTGGGATCTTGGCTTAAATAGCAACGCTCATCTTGCCATATAGGACAAGCGAAAATTTGTGTATGCAATAATTTCGCCAAAATCATTCTGAACCTAACGAAAAAAAAGATATTTCACTTTGCTTGTTTAGTATTAAATTACTGTAAACAAACCTAAAATATATTTAGTTGGGTTAGGCTAAAATAATTTGCGCTTGTTATAATGAGGTTAGTTAAGTTTTCTAAGATTCTTTTCGTACAAAATTATAGAAACTTTAGAAAGAACTTAATTTTAAATGAGTTCTTGCTAATTGACCAGTTTTACATATTCGGCACGACATATATATATATATATATATATATATATATATATATATATATATATATATATATATATATATATATATATATATATATATATATATATATATATATATATATATATATATATATATATATATATATATATATATATATATATATATATATATATATATATATATATATATACAGGACCCTAGCTATGCTAGTGACATCACTGAATGGGAGACTCTTGCTGCTCCAGCACCAAACCCTAGTGCAGCACTGGCTCACAGTCAAGCTAGGATGTCCCGATCGCTGAAAAGGTGCTTGCCAACATGCTCAGGGCTGCAACATCAGATAGGGAGAGTGCCCGTCTCCAGGCTGTGAGCATACCTCACTCCGGGGATTTCCTCCAAACAGTTCCCATTTCGGCAATGGGAATGCGACTCGACCCTAAGACCCCCCGTATTGCAGTGGCTCTGCACCTTGCTGCCCCAATTCACACAGAATATACGTGTATTTGTGGCGAAGCGCAAGCAGACCAATACAGTCTACATGGTCTTAACTGTTCCGAAACCAAGGGCTGGCATGCAAGACACAATGAGGTCAACGACATCATAAAGAGAACCCTTGCTACAGCTGGATGCCCAGCCGAAAGGGAGCCCCAATCACTAGCAGCCAACAATACCCACAACCCAGCAAACCACCCTGACGGGATCACCATCTATCCTAAGAAGAATGGCAAGCTCTTAGCATGGGACTATAGCATGGGAGGAGCTGCTGACCGCAGGGAGGAGTACAAGATCAACAAGTACAGGGACATAAGCCAACAGTATCAATTTGTCCCAGTGGGATCAGAGACCTTGGGATCATGGGGAAAAAATGCCACACGTTTTCTTAAAGAATTGGGTTTCAGAGTCATCGGCACCACCAGGGACCCAAGGGCAGCCACTTTCATGTTCCAGCGCCTCAGCATGGCAATCCAGAGGGGAAATGCTTGCTGCATACTCGGCTCGCGTCCGGCTTTGGAGGAGCTGGAGGAAATTCATGATCTTTAATACATTGTACCATTGTATTCATGTTTGTGTTTTTCTGCAAATGTATTCTGTTTATTAAGAAATGTTCACATAGAATATAAAATATAGGGGGTGGTAGGAGAAGAAAATGTTCAAACAGCTCCGGAAGAACCTTGAGTTTTCCCTGAGGTACGTTTCTTGTCTTCTCTGAGGATGAGGGTCCCCATTCCAGCTATATATATATATATATATATATATATATATATATATATATATATATATATATATATATATATATATATATATATACATGTATATACAAAGATACATTCACCGAGAGTTTAGGTTAACTTCTTTAAGGATGGATACAAGGGAGGCCAAACTTTAGTGAGACGGGAACTACTTTTTCCAAACTTTTCTCTATACGATCCACTACAGCACAGTTTTTCTCAACTGACAACGCCAATTCTCAGATAACAGACAGGCGTGGATCTTTTAAGTCACTTTAGACTTTAAGAATGCACTCGCGCGCACACGCACACACACAGACACAGACAGACAGACAGACACACACACACACACACACACACACACACACACATGCTCACACACAGTAACACACAAACACACACACACAGTAACACACAAACACACACACACTCATATACATATAAATTCATACATACATATTCAGTGTACACATATCCTGCGCAGATCCCCTCTGGGAGCTCATGCCAATAATGTGATTCTCAAGGACAAATTGGATTATTTCAAGATGGAACAGAGAATAAGCATCTTGATGTCCGTCATGTCTTCTAACTTCTTATTAACTGCTGGAGCCTTTACATGCTAATATATTTCCTAAGATGGGCACCCTCATGTGACATTCTAAACCTGAAGGAATATAACTATTTCCTGAAATCGATATTCAGAAAAGTGCTCAACTTAAGTCTTACAAGACGAGCAGTGCAACCAAGGCACATTTCCTGAATTCCTCTCTTCATATGAGGCATCCAGCGAACGTGGAAGGGCGATTCTTTCCGAAATCCTTAGGAATAATGTTGATGTTCAAGACCCAAAGTTCTGAGCTCTAGGATGCTCTAATGGACCTCTCAACTAGACCAATTCCCGCTAACAAATGGTAAAAGTCGTACAGAGATAGCCCGGTAGTGGTGAATATAGCCTCAACAATTCTTACGATTATGTTCAGAAAGGGCTGAGCTCACCTCCGGACAGCGAGAGCAACTCAGGAGAGGAATTTTCTGTAGGCCATCCCTAATTCCTCTCATGGCACACGCCTTATCCAGCAGAGAATTCATACTGAGGTTCACTTCCTCTTCTCCTAGCCAAACACAGGCGTATCTGCAACGGTGCATCGGCTGATCAATTTAGATACAATAGTCTCTCTTGCCATAGATATGAGAGTATGATTGCAAGGCAATCATACTCTCAAGAGAAGAATTACAACAGCTGGGTGCTTAGCAATACGGGAGCCGCCCCAACTATGAAGATTCAATGGCAGCCAAAAGCATTTAGATGGAATTACCTTGGAAACTTGGACAGATGGCAACAGGTGATGTGTGAATCACACATGCGCATCCACACTGGCTGACACTTGTCTCTAACAGACCAGGGATGAAGGTGGTGCAGCTGCAACCTTCTAAGAGTCACGAAAGGCTGGAATGCAGTGAACCTGTTCGTTATTACATGCTTGTCCCCGTAGGTTCAAAAACTTTTTTTTTTTTTGTCAGCATTTCAGTGTTGCGGTTGAAAGGGGTAATGACACGCAATCCTAAGCAGAATTGCGTGGTCCTGTGGGTTAGAGCTTCATGTGATTTTCACTCACCACGGGGCGGGCCAAAACGACATGAGTTCGAATCCTCAGCTAGTCGCAGAGTTGTTATCGAGATATATATATATATATATATATATATATATATATATATATATATATATATATATATATATATATATATATATATATTTATATATTTATATATATATATATATATATATATATATATATATATATATATATATATATATATATATATATATATATATATATTGGTAGTAGGTTGGTTGACAGCAACCACCCAGGGAAGTACTACCGTCCAGCCAGATGACTGTGAAACAGAAACCTGTAACTGTTTTGCATGATGGTAGGATTGCTGGTTTCTTTTTCTGTCTCATAAACACGCTAGATAACAGGGATATCTTGCTACTCCTACTTACACTTTGGTCACACTTCACAGACACGCACATGCATATATATATACATACATCTACGTTTTTCTCCCTTTTTTTAAACAGCTCTTGTTCTTCCTTATTTCTTCTATTGTCCATGAGGAAGTGGAAAAGAATCTTTCCTCCGTAAGCCATGCGTGTCGTATGAGGCGACTAAAATGCCGGGAGCAATGGGCTACCAACCCCTTCTCCTGTAGACATTTACTAAAAAAGAGAAGAAGAAAAACTTTATAAAACTGGGATGCTTGAATGTGCGTGGATGTAGTGCGGATGACAAGAAACAGATGATTGCTGATGTTATGAATGAAAAGAAGTTGGATGTCCTGGCCCTAAGCGAAACAAAGCTGAAGGGGGTAGGGGAGTTTCGGTGGGGGGAAATAAATGGGATTAAATCTGGAGTATCTGAGAGAGTTAGAGCAAAGGAACGGGTAGCAGTAATGTTGAAGGATCAGTTATGGAAGGAGAAAAGAGAATATGAATGTGTAAATTCAAGAATTATGTGGATTAAAGTAAAGGTTGGATGCGAGAAGTGGGTCATAATAAGCGTGTATGCACCTGGAGAAGAGAGGAATGTAGAGGAGAGAGAGAGATTTTGGGAGATGTTAAGTGAATGTATAGGAGCCTTTGAACCAAGTGAGAGAGCCATTGGGATAGGGGATATGAATGCTAAAGCAGGAGAAACTTTTAGAGAGGGTGTGTTAGGTAAGTTTGGGGTGCCAGGTGTAAATGATAATGAACTTTGTATAGAAATGGGTTTAGTTATAGGTAATACATATTTTAAGAAAAAGAGGATAAATAAGTATACAAGATATGATGTAGGGCGAAATGACAGTAGTTTGTTGGATTATGTATTGGTAAATAAAAGACTGTTGAGTAGACTTCAGGATGTACATGTTTATAGAGGGGCCACAGATACATCAGATCACTTTCTAGTTGTAGCTACACTGAGAGTAGAAAGGGAGTAGTAAGGGAGAAAAAGATAGCATATGAGAAGTTTTTACAAAGTAGAAGTGATGCAAGGAGGGAAGAGTATATGGAGAAAAAGAGAGAGGTTAAGAGAGTGGTGAAGCAATGTAAAAAGAGAGCAAATGAGAGAGTGGGTGAGATGTTATCAACAAATTTTGTTGAAAATAAGAAAAAGTTTTGGAGTGAGATTAACAAGTTAAGGAAGCCTAGAGAACAAATGGATTTGTCAGTTAAAAACAGGAGAGGAGAGTTATTAAATGGAGAGTTAGAGGTATTGGGAAGATGGAGGGAATATTTTGAGGAATTGTTAAATGTTGATGAAGATAGGGAAGCTGTGATTTCGTGTATAGGGCAAGGAGGAATAAGATCTTGTAGGAGTAAGGAAGAGCCAGTTGTGAGTGCGGGGGAAGTTCGTGAGGCAGTAGGTAAAATGAAAGGGGGTAAGGCAGCCGGGATTGATGGGATAAAGATAGAAATGTTAAAAGCAGGTGGGGATATAGTTTTGGAGAGGTTGGTGCAATTATTTAATAAATGTATGGAAGAGGGTAAGCTACCTAGGGATTGGCAGAGAGCATGTATAGTTCCTTTGTATAAAGGCAAAGGGGACAAAAGAGAGTGCAAAATTTATAGGGGGATAAGTCTGTTGAGTATACCTGGCAAAGTGTATGGTAGAGTTATTATTGAAAGAATTAGGAGTAAGACGGAGAATAGGATAGCAGATGAACAAGGAGGCTTTAGGAAAGGTAGGGGGTGTGTGGACCAGGTGTTTACAGTGAAACATATAAGTGAACAGTATTTAGATAAGGCTAAAGAGGTCTTTGTGGCATTTATGGATTTGGAAAACGCGTATGACAGGGGGGAGTAGGGGGGCAATGTGGCAGATGTTGCAGGTGTATGGTGTAGGAGGTAGGTTACTGAAAGCAGTGAAGAGTTTTTATGAGGATAGTGAGGCTCAAGTTAGAGTATGTAGGAAAGAGGGAAATTATTTCCCAGTAAAAGTAGGCCTTAGACAAGGATGTGTGATGTCACCGTGGTTGTTTAATATATTTATAGATGGGGTTGTAAGAGAAGTAAATGCGAGGGTCTTGGCAAGAGGTGTGGAGTTAAAAGATAGAGAATCACACATAAAGTGGGAGTTGTCACAGTTGCTCTTTGCTTATGACACTGTGCTCTTGGGAGATTCTGAAGAGAAGTTGCAGAGATTGGTGGATGAATTTGGTAGGGTGTGCAAAAGAAGAAAATTAAAAGTGATTACAGGAAAGAGTAAGGTTATGAGGATAACAAAAAGATTAGGTGATGAAAGATTGGATATAAGATTGGAGGGAGAGAGTATGGAGGAGGTGAATGTATTCAGATATTTGGGAGTGGACGTGTCAGCGGATGGGTCTATGAAAGATGAGGTGAATCATAGAATTGATGAGGGGAAAAGGGTGAGTGGTGCACTTAGGAGTCTGTGGAGACAAAGAACTTTGTCCTTGGAGGCAAAGAGGGGAATGTATGAGAGTATAGTTTTACCAACGCTCTTATATGGGTGTGAAGCATGGGTGATGAATGTTGCAGCGAGGAGAAGGCTGGAGGCAGTGGAGATGTCATGTCTGAGGGCAATGTGTGGTGTGAATATAATGCAGACAATTACGTAGTTTGGAAGTTAGGAGGAGGTGTGGGATTACGAAAACTGTTGTCCAGAGGGCTGATAAAGGGTTGTTGAGGTGGTTCGGACATGTAGAGAGAATGGAGCGAAACAGAGTGACTTCAAGGGTGTATCAGTCTGTAGTGGAAGGAAGGCGGGGTAGGGGTCGGCCTAGGAAAGGTTGGAGAGAGGGGGTAAAGGAGGTTTTGTGTGCGAGGGGCTTGGACTTCCAGCAGGCATGCGTGAGCGTGTTTGATAGGAGTGAATGGAGACAAATGGTTTTTAATACTTGACGTGCTGTTGGAGTGTGAGCAAAGTAACATTTATGAAGGGGTTCAGGGAAACCGGCAGGCCGGACTTGAGTCCTGGAGATGGGAAGTACAGTGTCTGCACTCTGAAGGAGGGGTGTTAATGTTGCAGTTTAAAAACTGTAGTGTAAAGCACCCTTCTGGCAAGACAGTGATGGAGTGAATGATGGTGAAAGTTTTTCTTTTTCGGACCACCCTGCCTTGGTGGGAATCGGCCAGTGTGATAATAAATATATATATATATATATATATATATATATATATATATATATATATATATATATATATATATATATATATATATATATATATATATATATATATATATATATATATATAATCAACTATTTGATAGTGCTCAGTAATAACTCACGTGAAGACAGAATCTCAGAAAATGAATTGGTCTGTATATCTCGACCCGCTACTTGGGTCCTCTTCAATAGATAGAAAAATGAAAGGACAGCATGAATACACAGGAAAGTTGCGCCTCTCTCCAGTGCAGACATGAATGTTGCTTCGGATTAGTGCGAGAGAAAACTGGATAGGAAGTGGGTGTGTCAACAGCTGCTAAACTTGAAATTTGGGCAAGTAGACTCTTAACCATCTTGTTCTTTCTATACAGTTCAAAGTTTAATGGGAAACAAACCATCAACTGCAAGAAATAACGATCAGGTAGAACTTTCGGTTTACAGGAAGCTCACTCACTCTGTTTCATTTTTACAGTTACCATTCTATACAAATTAAAGTGAGAGCCGTCTCAAGACTGTCTCAAGGATGTGCAGCCCCTCAAAGTTGGGCCAAGTAAAGGTAATCCTAAGAGCACAATTCTCAAAACTAGGATACCCTGACTGATTTATCAAACTTGATGATTAGAAAGCAAATATCAACTACTAGAAAATTTCAACTCACAAAAACTCAACTCCATCCAGCAAATGTCAACTCATAGTACATTACCACCAAGGAACAAACACGCACGCACGCACGCACACACACACACACACACACACACACACACACACACACACACACACACACACACACACACACACACACAGATAGAACAGGCCCAGTGTCTAATCGACATGTGCCTAGGACAAAATGGTAACTAACACACACACACATATACACTCAGATGAGTTAAAGAGATATTAGGAAGTATTGCTTTCGTCATAGAGTTGTCAGGAAGTGGAATAGTCTGACAAGCGACGTATTGGAGGCAAGAACCATACATAGCTTTAATTTAAGACGATGTATCATAACGCTCATGGAGCAGGGAGAGAGAGGACCTAGTAGCGATCAGTGAAGAGGCGGGGCCAGGAACTATGTCTCGACACTTGCAACCACAAATAGATGAGTACAAATAGATGGGTATACACACACACACACACACACACACACACACATACCTGACAGGGAGACAACAAAGAGTCATGGTACGTGACGAGGTGTCAGAGTGGGCGTCTGTGACAAGCGGAGTTCTACATAGGTCAGTCCTAGGCCCTGTGCTGTTTTGGTATATGTGAAAGACATAACGGAAGGGATAGACTCAGAAGTGTCCTTGTTTGCAGATGATGTGAAGTTAATGAGAAGAATCAAATCGGATGAGGATCAGGCAGGACTACAAAGAGACCTGGACAGGCTACAAGCCTGGTCCAGCAACTGGCTCCTTGAGTTTAACCCTGCCAAATGCAAAGTCATGAAGATTGGGGAAGGGCAAAGACGACCGCAGACACAATATAGTTTAGATGGCCAAAGACTCCAAACCTCACTCAAGGAAAAAGATCTGGGGGTGAGTATAACACCGAGCATATCTCCTGAGGCGCACATCAATCAGATAACTACTGCAGCATACGGGCGTCTGGCAAACCTACGGAAAGCGTTCCGATACCTCAGTAAGGATTCGTTCAAGTCTCTGTGTACCATTTACGTCAGACCCATACTGGAGTATGCAGCACCAGTTTGGAATCCACACCTAGTCAAGCATGTCAAGAAATTAGAGAAAGTGCAAATGTTTGCAACAAGACTAGTCCCAGAGCTACGGGGATTGTCCTACGAAGAAAGGTTGAGGGAAATCGGCCTGACGACACCGGAGGACAGGAGGGTCAGGGGAGACATGATGACGACATAAAATACTGCGCGGAATAGACAAGGTGGACAAAGACGGGATGTTCCAGAGAAGGGACACAGACACAAGAGGTCATAATTGGAAGTTGAAGACTTACATGAATCAAAGGGATTTTAGGAAGTATTTCTTCAGTCATAGAGTAGTCAGGCCGTGAAATAGCCTAGAAAGTGACGTAGTGGAGGCGGGAACCATATATAGTTTTAAGGCGAGGTATGATAAAGCTCATGGGGCAGGGAGAGAGAGGACCTAGTAGCAATCAGCGAAGAGGCGGGGCCAGGAGCTATGACTCGACCCCTGCAACAACAAATAGGTGAGTACACACACACACACACACGATCTGTGAATCGACCTCGGCAACCTCAAATAGGTGAGTGCACACACACACACACACACACACACATACATATAGCCAAGAGCACAAATAAATATTTTTCAGCATTTCAGCCCCTAAAAATGGCTCTACGATCGACATAGTCGACCACAAAAGACGTTCTAGCCACTCTTGCATATAAAGATCCTTGACCGTTGGTGTATAGGTTACATGTAGCCTGGGTAACCCTCGTGGAGTCGATAGACTTTAAATTTGACAAAATCATTTGACAATATAACATATCTATCTAGCAGTATCACAGCAAATCGATGTAGTAGTGTCACGGTCTATCATTGTTATCAATCTAACAGTGTATCAGTCTATTAGAATATAAAGTTTTTTTTACAGCATTTACCTATGTGTTTCTCTCTAAAAATATACCACTTTATCAGTGCAAGAATCTGTGTGTCAGTGTGTCAGGGTATCAGTGTGTCGGTGTGTCAGTGTGTCAGTGTGTCTGTGTGTCAGTGTGTCAGGGTATCAGTGTGTCGGTGTGTCAGTGTGTCTGTGTGTCAGTGTGTCAGGGTATCAGTGTGTCTGTATGTCAGTGTATCAGTGTGTCAGAGTGTCTGTGTGTCAGGGTATCAGTGTTTCGGTGTGTCAGTGTATCAGTATATCAATGCAACCGTCTATGAATGCATCAGTCAATTAGTGAATCAATATAGTTTTTTAATGTACTTACATCTATGTACCCATCTATCAGTATATTACTCTGTCAGTGTATCAGTGTACCAGTACATCTGTACATCCGTTTAACAGTCCCTCAGTGCATCCATCTATGAGTATATCTGCTTAAATGTATATTAATTTCTCAGCGTATACAGTCATCAGTATATCAAGCAATCATTGTATCGACCTCTCAGTGTATCATTCTCTAAGAGAATCAATCCACCGGTGTTTTAATCTGTCTGCTTGACAATCTACGAGAGCATAAACATAGATCAGAGTGTGATAGTCCAAGCTCCGTCTAAACTTTTGTGAATACATTTCCAACTATCACACGTCAGTGTGATAGTTGGTATGTGTTGACACAACCTTCCCGTGTTTGTACCACAGTAATCAATGCCTCACGTTCCTGTGGAAGCATTTCTTTATACAGTATATTTGAGTTTTTGTGGCAGATGACAGACAAGATAAAAATAAAATGAGATAATTAGATCAGAGGGATGCAAATTATTTGAAGTCGGTGGGTGTTTAGAATAGAAAAAAAAATGTCTTTACCGAAAATTTTAAATTTCAGTGACACAACTGCTGATAAAACACATGAAATTCAGGTTTATGTAATATAAGAAATATATTTATTTATGTGAGTTCAGAAAAAAACGTAATGTACAAGCTGTAAAAATTATCAAGAAACCAAAGTAATTTATTTTTATTGATCTCTACACACCCGAAATAAAATAATAAGCAAAAAAAACATGTTTATGGTTGAATTATAAATTTTCAGTGAATCAAATTTAAAAGTGAGTAATTTTACAGCAATTGATATGATCACTATATCAGTTAATCAAAGAAACATTAAATGATTTTAATGAGCCGGCTCTTCCTAGGATGAAAGATCAGTATTTGGATCAAATGATTCTAGCCGCAAGCGGAAATCCTTTTCTCCATCCAGGCGACTTTTATGTTTGCTTTATAAATTGCCGCGCAAAAGGAAGGAAGCTTCTCCCGCAGATATCTGCTGTTGCAAACAGCAGGTATCTGCTGTTGCAAACAGCAGGTCTTTGCTGTATTTCTTTCCAACGTTTGAGTCCAGAAACTCTTAAGATGAACTTAATGAGATTTGGT
The DNA here is from genome assembly GCF_038502225.1 of Cherax quadricarinatus. Taxonomy (NCBI): domain Eukaryota; kingdom Metazoa; phylum Arthropoda; class Malacostraca; order Decapoda; family Parastacidae; genus Cherax; species Cherax quadricarinatus. Next base: position 16,109,379 of record NC_091302.1, on the reverse strand, counting down.
TTTAAAAGCGACATCACTCAAAATATCCATAAACTTTTCCTTTTCTTTTAATGATTATTCAGATACGGTTCAAGAAGCAGTGAAAACATTTAGAATCCGGTCTATATGTTTCTCACGGAGAAGGAAAACATTTAGAATCCGGTCTATATGTTTCTCACGGAGAAGGAAAACATTTAGAATCCGGTCTATATGTTTCTCACGGAGAAGGAAAACATTTAGAATCCGGTCTATATGTTTCTCACGGAGAAGGAAAACATTTAGAATCCGGTCTATATGTTTCTCACGGAGAAGGAAAACATTTAGAATCCGGTCTATATGTTTCTCACGGAGAAGAAAAACATTTAGAATCCGGTCTATATGTTTCTCACGGAGAAGGAAAACATTTAGAATCCGGTCTATATGTTTCTCACGGAGAAGGAAAACATTTAGAATCCGGTCTATATGATTCTCACGGAGAAGGAAAACATTTAGAATCCGGTCTATATGTTTCTCACGGAGAAAGAAAACATTTAGAATCCGGTCTATATGTTTCTCACGGAGAAGGAAAACATTTAGAATCTAGTCTATATGTCTCTCACGGAGAAGGAAAACATTTAGAATCCGGTCTACATGTTTCTCACGGAGAAAGAACACATTTAGAATCCGGTCTATATGTTTCTCACGGAGAAAGAAAACATTTAGAATCCGGTCTATATGTTTCTCACGGAGAAGGAAAACATTTAGAATCTAGTCTATATGTCTCTCACGGAGAAGGAAAACATTTAGAATCCGGTCTACATGTTTCTCACGGAGAAAGAAAACATTTAGAATCCGGTCTACATGTTTCTCACGGAGAAGGAAAACATTTAGAATCCGGTCTATATGTTTCTCACGGAGAAAGAAAACATTTAGAATCCGGTCTATATGTTTCTCACGGAGAAGGAAAACATTTAGAATCTAGTCTATATGTCTCTCACGGAGAAGGAAAACATTTAGAATCCGGTCTACATGTTTCTCACGGAGAAAGAAAACATTTAGAATCCGGTCTACATGTTTCTCACGGAGAAGGAAAACATTTAGAATCCGGTCTATATGTTTCTCACGGAGGAGGAAAACATTTAGAATCTAGTCTATATGTCTCTCACGGAGAAGGAAAACATTTAGAATCCGGTCTACATGTTTCTCACGGAGAAAGAAAACATTTAGAATCCGGTCTACATGTTTCTCACGGAGAAGGAAAACATTTAGAATCCGGTCTACATGTTTCTCACGGAGAAGGAAAACATTTAGAATCCGGTCTATATGTTTCTCACGGAGAAGGAAAACATTTAGAATCCGGTCTATATGTTTCTCACGGAGAAGGAAAACATTTAGAATCCGGTCTACATGTTTCTCACGGAGAAGGAAAACATTTAGAATCCGGTCTACATGTTTCTCACGGAGAAGGAAAACATTTAGAATCCGGTCTACATGTTTCTCACGGAGAAGGAAAACATTTAGAATCCGGTCTATATGTTTCTCACGGAGAAAGAAAACATTTAGAATCCGGTCTATATGTTTCTCATGGAGAAGGAAAACATTTTGAGTCCGTTCTATACGTTTCTCTTGGAGAAGGAAAGCATTTAGAGCCTGGTCTATATGTTCATATGTTTCTCATGGAGTGGAAAGCATTTAGAGCCTGGTCTATATGTTCATATGTTTCTCATGGAGTGGGAAACATTTTGAGTCCGTATGTTTCTCATGGAGGAGGAAATTTTTTCTTAATTGTGGAATGCATGTTAGTATTACTAAAATTTATCATATTCACTGAGGGGAAATAATTCATAACACAAATTATTGGGATGCATAAAGCACTGAATATTTTTCATAGAAACAAACTAATCTTAATGTTTATTTCAGATGAACTACGTCCACTTTACTCTGAACCTTAATAATAGTTATCCCAATAACTTGCACTGAAACATTAAGTTCATTAAGACGTGTAAGAAATGGTCTCTTGATACCGACGAGATATGGAAAAAGACACTTATATGCAGTTCATAACAATTATTATAAGAAAAGTTTCGCCACGAATGGCTTCATCAGCCCTAATACAGAGATAGCTAAGAAATGAGTATATGAAGCAGCAAGAGTCAGGTGGAAAGAAGCGAGGGTGTTAGTAGTAGCAGTAATAGTAATAGTGGTAGTGATAGTAGTAGTGGTGGTAGTACAATTGCGGTTTTCCGCCTGATTCCTGCCACTATATATACTCGTTTCTTAGTTATATCTGTCCTACTTCTGTCAGACGTCAGGTGTTCAACGCAACTCCAGAGAATCTCCTGAGTCGTTCTGGCACTCGGGCTGCGGCCTGAGTGCCAGGAATGGCTCAAATGGAGTTGAAAGACTCAAATGGAGTTGAAAGACTGACCCCGCCGTAGAGCTGTAAACGGTACTCTACTTGACATAAATGTTCACCGTGTCCCTGCTACAGGGCTGTAAATGGTACATCACTTGTACAGACTCCAACACTCCTTCACGAGCCACTGCCGGGTCACCACATGGAGAAGACCCGGGCCAGGACCCGTCCTGGCAAACCTACATGAACATGTTATCTCTGTATCAGGGCAGAAGAAGTTATTCGTGGCTAAACGTTTCCTATAATAAATATCCTGCACTGCACATAATTGCCTTTTTCCACATAAAGACGTGTAAATATATCTGCTAAATAAACCATCTGCTGTATCCAGCATGTGTTACCTGACGTGTGCTCTTAATGTGTGTACCGTTGAAGAATAAAGAGAGTCCTGCAACTCATAAAGCCGTGGCAACATAATTCCGCGAGACAGCCGTCGAACTTTTGTATGAAGCAGAAGAGTTTTACGCAAACTTCCCATTTCTTCAGACAGTGCACTAAATATCTTACGACTTGAGAGGTTTTGTTTTTTGATCAAACTCGTAATTCTGATTGCCTCACTGAGTACATCTTTTACGTCTTGTGACATTAATTAGTCATCAGAATATATACTGGAACATTAATGCAAGTATATACCATGTTTCTCCATAAAAGTTTGATGAAGCTGAATTTTTCCTCACCTGTGGCATACAAATAAGCACATCATCTTCAACATAGGCCTCGTGTAAATAGCTTATAAATGGGTTGTAATGTTGGAAAATCTATAACGTCGGTGTATTCATACATTTGAAGCGAGAGGCCTAATGAATTCAGCTTTATTATTATTATTTCTTCATAAAAAAGGCCGACATATTCTTAATGCATTTAGAGATAGTAATAAATGTAAGAGGGTAAGAATCAAATTTTCTGTAAAAAAGTCATCACTCTTTCTGTCCGATCTTTTCCACGTGACTTCACAAACAGGTTTTGATATGCGATAATTTGTATGAACCAAAAGGAGCATTTAATTCGTTTTGTCACGTACAAATAAACAAAATGCTTTACTCTTTTAATGGAGTTTCAGAGAACTATCTTTTGAAATACTAGACACTTTCAGATTTCATTTCAGATGTTACTTTTCGCAATATTTTTACAATTGTTTACATTCAACGAGCAGTCGAACTGGTAAGTCTCTACCAGCAGTCGGAAGCCGAAGCTGATGAAACCTTCAACAGTCATTCCTACTTCTGCTTCAGATTAAATTCTCATATTAAGTGTCACTGATATTAATGAGTAGAACTGTAGTGTTGACACTTGTCTAAGTAGCACCAGGTGTAACAGCACCAGCCATTACTGCACCAGCAGCTACCATTGCTGCATCAGCAGCTACCATCACCACATCAACTACCATGATTATACTAACTACCATGATCACACCATCAATTACCATCTCCATGTCATCAACTACCATCACCATACCATCAACTACTATCACTACATCTACTACCATCATAATACCATCAACTACTATTACCACACCAACTACCACCACCACATCAACTATCGCCATACCATCAACTGCCATCAACATACCATCATCTACCATCATCACACTATCACCATACCATCAACTGCCATCACCACACCAACTACCATCACCATACCATCAACTACCATCACCATACCATCAACTGCCATCACCATACCATCAACTACCAATGCAACAACTCTACAATATACTGCGTCACAATGTTGCTTGTGGCGCTCACAAAATATGCGTCTGCAAGGAAGAATTTACCTTCGAATTTACGCTGTATTTTCCTCGCTATGGCCAACCCGGAGGTGTTTGTTGTTTGTGAGGTCTTAAAGTGGGTTGCTGCAGGTGGTTTGGGTTTGGGTAGCTGCAGGTGGTTTGGGTTTGGGTAGTTGCAGGTGGCTTAGGGTTTTCTTGTATCTGGGTAGCTGTCAGGTGGCTTAGTCTATGTAGCTATGTAGTCTATGTAGCTCTCAGGTGGCTTAGGTCTTTGCAGGGGTTGAGTATCTTGTTGATGGGCTGCTGGATTTCCACACAATTTCTCAGCAAATATCTTTAGGTCAAAACTTTGATCTTGATCAGCCTTCGAAAGGAAGCTTGGATATATTTACAGCTATATGTATGATGAAGCATGGACCTTGTAACAGCAAGAGTCATGATTAAGCTTAAATCTTGTTACTGCTTTCCATGAGACAGCTTAGATGAAAAGGTGAATTTAAAAAATGATAAATCTAAGTAAGTCTTGATGTGCAAGCAGCTTAAAATTCATTGTTCAGATTAAGCTGGGTAAGCCTTGACATGCAAGCAGCCTAATCTAGTGTTCAGATGAAGCCGGGTAAGCAACTTAGCCCAGGGTTGTAAAAGCTATTTTTTTCTGGTTAGGAAACAGGAACGTGTGTCCTGATTCTAGGTTTTGACAAATAAAATATCAGGTATCTTACCGGTGCCTGATATTAGTGAAATTGCTGGTGTAGTGGTGGTGGGTATTAGTGAAGTTGTTGCTGTAGTGTTGCTGGGTATTAGTGAAGTTGTTGGTGTAGTGGTGGTGGGTATCAGTGAAGTTGTTGGTGTAGTGACGCTGGGTATTAGAGAAATTCTTGGTGTAGTGGTGCTGGGTATTAGTGAATAAACAGTCTCTATCGCAGGGATTTTGAATATCCAAAAGAAACCACTGGCAGACTACTGCTGGTTTCCCAGTATAAGATACAGCTGGAATTCTGGTAAACTCTAAATAAAAATGAAGGTCATCAAAACCAATTTTTTTTCCTCTTCACCCCACGAATCGGTAAAATATTGTGGTGTAGTCTGACCCATTGACTCGGTCAGTGGGAAGCAATGGTATTTACGTCTGGCTAGGTAGGAGAGACATCGTTTATCTGATGAAGAGCAGTGAATGGTCCTCGTTACCAGCCCTGGGACCCTACTGCCAAAATAATGTATAGAATGTGAACCTCTGAGACCTTCATAAATGTTCCCACTCCCAAAATTATGTGAATATTGTTGGTTGTTATGTGGGTCTGTAGTTCCAGGAAGATGTGTAGGGAAGGTACGCCCACCGCCTCCAGCGCTTTTGTCAAGAGATTCCAAGAGCTATTGACGTTTCTGCCTTGATGTAGAATTTTACTTGACCATAAATGTTTTCAAGGATATGTGCCGTCCCTCCGTGAATGGTTGATTATCTCTTTATAGCTGCAGGAGCAGAGTTATGCTCCTAGTCTTCCATCTTCAGTGTTTATAGCCACAGGAGCAGAGCTACACTATGCTCCTAATGTTCCGTCTTCAGTGCTTGTAAATACAGGAGCAGAGCTACACTATGCTTCTGGTGTTGCGTCTTCAGTAGCAGAGCTCCACTATGCTCTTGGTGTTCCGTCTTCAGGAACAGATTTACAATATGCTCCTGGTGTTCCGTCTTCAGGAGCATGGCCACACTATGCTCCTAGTGTTCCGTCTTGAGCTCCCTCGGGCACCTAGCTGTTACAAGATGCAAGTTAAACCAAGACTAGAAATCACAAGATCGATGATTCCCCAAGACCAGCAATTACACAATCCATGGCTGGAAGCCACAAGATCCAAGCCTGCTCAGTAGTGGTTATTGTTAGCACCGCGGAGGCCTAGTCTGGAGGCGGTCAGCGGTAGGGATGAGGGAAGCGGTGATTCCCGCAAACAACACCAGTTAGGTATATAACATCATTATCAATATTATCTTACTAATATTCATTATAAAAATAGTAATAATGATCTCCATCGTCATTTTCCCTCCAGGAAAATTCCAGCCTCAAGCAGTGGTTCAGTACACAGGCTCATTAGTAAACTAATCTGCTTAAAGTTCCTCGCGGGATACTTGACCTGGCTGATCCTTTCTTAAGGTAAGTAATTTAATTATCTTTATATTCACTTACGCACGCACATTTATGTATGTACACACACACATACACACACTGTACGTCATATTCGAGTATGCAGCACCAGTATGGAACCCACACCTGGTCAGACACGTCAAGAAATTAGAGAAAGTGCAAAAGTTTGCAGCATGACTAGTCCCGGAACTAAGGTGTTTGTCCTACGAGGAAATGTTTAGGGAACTGTACCTGATAACACTGGAAGACAGGAGGGATAGGGGTGACATGATAACAGCATACAAAATACTGAAAAGAATTGACAGACTAGATAGAGACAGAATGTTCAGAGATGTAACACAGCAACAAGGGGTCACAACCGGAAGTTGAAAACTCAGATAAATCACAGGGATGTTAGGAAGCATTTCTTCAACCATAGAGTTGTCAGGAAGTGGAACAATCTGAAGAGTGATGCAGTGGAGGCAGGATCCATACATAGCTTTAAGAAGATGTATGATAAAGCTGATGGAGCAGGGAGACTATGGACCTAGTAGTGACCAGTAAAGAGGAGGGACCTGGAGCTATGAATCGACCCTTGCAACCACAATTAGGTGAGTACAATTAAGCAAGTACACACACACACACACACGGAGGAATGATGGGGTACACCTTCAAGTGCTGGACACAATACATAGAACCGAGGAGGAGGCTGCTAAGCTAACTAGATACCTTAAAGGCGATGGGGCGGACAACATCTCTCCATGGGTCCTAAGAGAGGGACCAGAGGCGCCCTGTGTGCCACTAACACATCTATTTTCAACACATCTCTCGAAACAGGGCGACTACCTGAGGTATGGAAGACAGCAAATATAGTATCAGTTTAAAGAAAGGAGACCATGTAGCATTCAACTACAGACCAGTGTCACTGACATATATAGTTTGCAAATTCAAGGGGGGAGATTATCAGGAGAGGAACTGTATAGGACCCAGAAAGGAACGAGATTATTCATGACAACCAGCACAGTTTTAGGGAAGGGAAATCCTGTGTCACTAAGCTACTGGAATTCTACGACAAGTTGACAGCAGTAAGACAAGACAGAGAGAGGAGTGGTAGATTGCATTTTCTTGGACTTTGTAGATGAATGGTTCAGAGAACCGACATGTTGATAAATTAGACACATGTGCAACTCTTGGGTATCTTTATTGAGGAAACGTTTCGCCACACAGTGGCTTCATCAGTCCATACAAAGGAGAATCTTCAAGATTCTCCTTTGTATGGACTGATGAAGCCACTGTGTGGCGAAACGTTTCCTCAATAAAGATACCCAAGAGTTGCACATGTGTCTAATTTATCAACATTTTCTTGGACTGTAAGAAGGCTTTTAACACAGTTCCCCAAAAAAGATTAGTGTAAAACCTGGGGTTCAGGCAGGTATAACAGGGAAAGGACTGCAATGGATCAGAGAATACCTGACAGGTAGGCAACAATGAATCATGATACGTGACGAGGTGGCAGAGTGGGGGCCTGTGACGAGCACGGTTCCATACGAATCAGCCCTAGGACCGGTACCGTTTCTGGCATATATGAATGACATAACGGAAGGGATAGATACAGAAGTGCCCCTGTTTGCAGATGATGTGAAACTAGTGATAATTCAATCAGATGAGTATCAGACAGGACTACAAACGGATCTGGACAGGCTGCAAGCCTGGTCCAGCAACTGGCTCCTGGAGTTTAACCCCATCATGTGCAAAATCATGAAGATCAGGGAAGGGCAAAGAAGAACGCAGGCAGAGTGTAGTCTAGGGGGCCAAAGACTGCAAATCTCACTCAAGGAAAAGGCATTATACTCAAGCACATTTCCTGAGTCGCACATCAACGAAATAACTGCTACCGCATATGGGCGCCTAGCAAACTTAAGAGTAGCATTCCGACACCTCAGTAAGGAATCGTTCAGGACCCTGTACACCACGTAAGTCAGGCCCATATTGGAGTATGCAGCAATAGTCTGGAACCCACACCTGGTCAAACACGTCAAAAAATTAGAGAATGTTCAAAGGTTTGCAACGAGACTAGTCCCGGAGCTAAGGTGCATGTCTTACGAGGAGAGGTTAAGGGAAATCGACCTGACGGTAATGAAGGACAGGACGGATGGATGGGACGTGATAACGACATATTCTGAGACGAATTGACAAGGTGGACAGAGACAGGATGTTCCAGAGATGGGACACAGCAACAAGGAATCACAATTGTGACCCCTTGTTGCTGTGACTCAGGTGAGTCAAAGGGATATTAGGAATTATTTTTTCAGCCATAGAGTTGAAAGGAAGTAGAACAGTCTGGAAAGTGATGTAATGGAGGCAGGAATCATACATAGCTTTAAGAAGAGGCATGGTAAGACTCATGGAACAGAGAGAGAGTGAACTCAGGAGCTATGTATCAACCCCAACAACCACAATTAGGCGAGTACAGTTAGGTGAGTACACTATGATTCGACCCCTGCAACCACAAATAGGCAAGCGCGCACACACACACACACACACACACACACACACACACACACACACACACACACACACACACACACACACACACACACATACACACAAACACACACACACACACACACACACACACACACACACACACACACACACACACACACACACACACACACACACACATACACACAAACACACACACACACACACACACACAAACACACACACACACACACACACACACACACACACACACTCATACACACAAACACACACACACACACACAGCAAAATACTTCCAAGAACGTCAGATATACCTTAATTCGTTCGCATATTTCTTTGATGGTATATATAGTGGGTTATTCACGTCATTCCAGTGCGATTTTTATGTATGGAAGTGACAGCCATTAACGATACTCCTTATAAAAGCTTCAGTGCAGCGAAATAACGACAATGCGATTAAAAACTTTGGATGAACAACTAGGTCACGGTATCTGTCCTGCCACTCAGACTTGGGAATTAGTGTTGGCATGCGAAGCTTCTGCAGTTACCATTTGGTCCTAGGCACATGTCGATTAGACACTAGGCCTGTTGTATGTGCATGCGTGTGTGTGTGTGTGTGTGTGTGTGTGTGTGTGTGTGTGTGTGTGTGTGTGTGTGTGTGTGTGTGTGTGTGTGTGTGTGTAAGTATCAGTGCTCAAAGTGTTGAAGAAGGAAGTTATACTAATCAAACTGAAAAATAAAAATATTAAAACTCTTTTTGGATATGTGTAGCAATAAGTATGAAGTGGTAAAGGAGAGTGGAGAGAAGCAAGCAGCATACCAGCAAGGAGGAAGAGGCTGTTACCAGTAACAAATGGGTAGTGGTTTCCAGTAAGGGAAGAACCATCAACCTGAGGAAGGTTAAAGGGGCAAACTTAAAGGTAGGAAATCGACTTTCTGTTCTCCAGGATGGATGTAATTTAGTGGTCAACGAGGATAAACGGCGATTAACCTCACTACTAATAATGATAAGAATATACTTGTAGTCAAAGACTCGCATATTAGATATAGGGACCATGCTATCTGTAACAGGGATAGGAAAGCGAGACATAGGATGTGTTTCCCTGGAGCTAGTGTTGGTAACAGTCAACAGGTTGGATAATTTCATGTCAGGTAATGCGAACATTCTCTGTCTTAGAGCTGGGGAGGGGGGGTAATATAATTAGAAGATCATGAGACAGAAGCTGTTAGTCAAATAGGTGACAGCTGTAGTTTTAATTTGGCCCAAGGCAGGAATCCCGGTCATATATAGAGCAATTTGCCGAGAAAAGACATGAGGAACGAATGTTTCTAGGGCTAGAGAAATACTGCCAACTAAGATAATTTCCTTGGCAAACCTGACATATAAGCAAGGAATGGGGTGCATCTCTTTTGATCAGTGGTGTTAGCATTAGCCAGCTCTGTCGAGGATGCCGCTGCTGAGTTATCGAAGACTTGAAATTGAAAGGAGGTAGAAGCACTAGATATAAGAGCTAAGATTAATTACAAGTGGTGAGATCATATATATTACAATAACGGAGAACTGAATTAATCGGAATAACAAAGACATGCTTGCTGAGTACTACATACAAAGGGTATAAATTATTCAACACCAAAAGAATCAACAGATAAGGTGGCGGATTGGCAATGTAAGTCAGGGAAAATTTATACTGCTGTATAATACAAGATATGAAAGTGGCAGTGACACACACTGAATCTGTTTGGCTGCAGTTTCTGGAGGGATGTGAAAATATAATCATGGGAGTGATCTACAGACTCCCAGAGGTAGTTAGGAAATATGATGAAATATGAGAAGAGATTACTAGGGCATCTATATTAGGAAAGGTTTTAATAGATTTTTTATTTTAGTCTAGCGTCTAGAGAGGCTCTAGAAGCGGTCTAGAATTGTTCTCTTTTTTTTGTTGTTATTGTTTTTTGAAGATCAGTTTGTGACAAAATCAAGTAGGAAAAATAACCTGCTTGACTTGGTTCTGGCAACAATGAATCTTTACTTAACAATCTTGAGAGTAATGATGAAATTGAAGAAAGTAATGATAAGCCACACAAATTCACTGTCTCATGGAATGACCTTTAATAACTCTTACCAAATCAAGATTCCAGCTTTTCCTGAAGCCAATTTTACGCGGCTGTAGAGAAGACTGGGATAATCTGACTGGAAATTGTCCTGTGGTGCAGGACGCTGGACGTTGCTGTCAATTTTGCAGTTATCAGTACATTGCACAAATCTTTCCAGGATATTTATTTTCCAGATAAGGAAATTAGATCACAGAAAAATTACCCTAAATAAATAATCAGTTCTATAAAAATCTCAATGGTCAGAATGAGGTCATTTACGGGTAAATCAATAGAGACGGACTAAAGGGGACAATATATTCTCTGAAAGAGAGAACCCCCCCCCCCAAAAAAAAAAGGAATAAGAAAAGCCAAAGGAGACTGTGACATAAAAGTAGCAAAGAAATCAAAGTCTAACCCTAAAGGTTTCTTTCGGGTATGTTGAAGTAAGATAAACCCATTTATAAGTCGCTCATGTCAGCTTACTGTCAGTGACAAAGAAACTTGAGCAATGTTTAACACTTATTTCCTCTCTGTTTTCACGCAAGTAGATACTAGCAAAATTTCAGAAATAAAAAAATATATATATATAGGACAGGGCAAAAAAAGTTACGCGAACTCGAAGTCATTAGAGATATAGTTAAAAGACAAATAGATATATTAATATCAAAACAAACTTCCGGACCCTGACGAACTGTTTTCAAGGGTTATAAAGAATGTTAGGTAAAGGACACATGTGCAGCTAACGTGACATGTGTACGTGTGTCTGTTTACCTAAAATATTGTTGGGAATTTTGCCAATATTACTACAAAGGAATTCAAGGAGGAACTTAGTAAGCATTTGCTAGTCTCTTCAAGAAATCCTAATAAATGGGTATCGTACCAGATAAGTGATACCCATATCCAAAGTGGAAGACAAGTCCTTATCTGTGAGTCATAGACCAGTCAGCCTAACCTACAATTTAGAAAAAAACTGATGGAATAACTATTCGAATAAACAACTGAAAGCTATCATATCAGAATAACATAAACTAATCAAATTAACCTTAGCTCGGTATTGTTTATATTGACTTTAAGTAAGGCCTTTGATAATGTTCGACCCAGGACACTAAGAAAGTAGCGACACACAGTATATGAGAGAAAATTTTCTCCTAGGTCGAGGCATGGTTGATCGGTAGGCAACGGTGAGTTTGCATAAATGAGAAGAAATTTGAATAGGGATGCGTCACAAGTGGTGATGCATCCCTACTCTAATTTCAAGATATAACATTCTACACAACTGAGCCATACAGCGATGCTACGTATTGCAAAGAACTGTACACTTGAATAAAAAGGAACTGTGAAGTTTACCTGCATCCCGGAAGAACTATGTACTACTCCAGTCCTAATTGAATCCATTAAAAGATTAAAAAAAAAAAAACTTTACAAACAAGGTTAATGTAGTCCACATTTCGAAATCAACCGTCAAAAAAAAAAAAATAAATAAAAACGGCTCCTCAACTGAAAATCTGCCGAAAATCGTCACAAATGTCTTACATGGAGGCGGCCTTCTTCCTGTGATCCTGCCTGCCATCCAACTCTACATTACCAAGATATACTCAAAACAACCGTCTACAAGCTCAGCATGTGTTTTCTGCTCTTCTACATCTGCCATACAATGCTCTGCGGCTGGGTTTAGCAATGGCTCTTTTTTCTACAACTCAAGACGCTCCTCTCCTCTCTTCGTCTGTCCTCACTTCTCCCTTCATCCCTTGTGGGTTTTACCTGTGAGTCAAATTATTGTTGTTGTTGTCCCTTGTTTTTCACACTCTACATAGGCAATGTAGATGAGGGAATAAATATTGAATAAGAAGTTTGCAAAAGACACAGAAATAGGCTACCAAACAAAATTTCATGAGGACACTAGAGCGCTACAGGAAGAGCTGGATAGGTTGATGTAGTGGCAGATGCAGTTTGATGTAAACAAACATAAGGTTCTAATCCTGGGAAAAGAAAATATCCATGTCACTTATAAATTAAACAACGATGATCACATTCAAACTGAATTTGATAAAAGATTTAATTTGGAAAGATATAATCTGAAATGAAGACAGCAATGCATAAATGCTCGCAATAAAACAGGTTTAAAAAGAAACGTGAACAAACACTAGGACATGTTGTTAGATAACGTTTCGTTCCTGGTATCCTGATCGTAAGTGATCAAGGTCCCAGAACCGAAACTTTTCTTAATAAATATGTCCAAGTGTGTACACACTTGTCTCTAATAAACCACTTTGTCTGTATCAATTACCAAGGTTAATATCATGAAAAGAAGGTAATAGAATTCTTGGCTTTATATCAAGAGGTTTATATAACTAGAATATTCAGGTTAAACTTTATAATTTATTGGTCAGGCATCAAGTAGATCATGCTGCTGAGTTTTGGTCTCCATATTGTAGAATGGACTTAGATAAACTCTCTGGAAAACACAGATAGATGACAAATTTGACAAAATGTTTCGAGAATAAACCGAGGGCACTGAATTTGCTCTCTCTGGAGAGGCATATAATCAGGATGTACAAACTGAAAAACTGAGATAAATAAAGGGATATAAATAATATACTGAAAACATTTAACCAAGACTGGACTCGCAACAACGAGTTCAAGCTGGACACATTTAAGCTTAGAAATTATATGGTAAAGTACTGATTCGGAAGTAGGGTTGTGGTTGAAGAGAGATCTTTGGAATGTTTCTAGAGAAATGGTTGGACAGGTTCATGAGTGAGTGTTGGTGGGTGATAGCTTGACCCGCATAGCAGGTTCACTTCTCAAACACCAATGAAATGTTTATGTTTAAACTTTAACGAGTTAGCCGGTTTTGTTAATGTGTGAGGCAGGTGAAACGCAGCTTTAATGACCTCGTGTAATCGATAGCCTATAAGGAGGCGCCTCATCTTGCAGGAATAGTTTTCCTTTTCTAAAATACTGAGTTTTTTCTTCCAAAAATTGGAGCCTAATTCAAAAAGTACTTTTGCGTTTAAAATGTTTTTTTTTTTTTATGATTTTTCTAAGCCAAGTTATCTGAAATTACGAATTTCATCCGAATGGTCAAAAGTTGTATTGGTTTTTACGTTATTTTGGGGTTTTGTAGGCAGTTCTGCCATGACTAATAATTTTTTTTGTTTTAATTATAAAATTATTATCGCGCAAATGTTTGAGATAAAAATGTGAGTTTATAAGAAAAATTATAGACAAAATATATTTTAAATTTATCTGCGATTATATACTTACTACTAACTTCTATATTTATTGAAGAATCATGAAAATTCTGATACGCATGATTCTTGAATGTGGTACCGAAACGTCTCCGTCATCAAATTCACTCTCAAAATATTTTAGTGCATTGTTTTTATTGAAAATTTAAAAGAATAGTCTTAGAAAAGTACAAGATGATGCCTTATCATACTTTTGAGAGCATGAAATATTCAAGTAAGCCATTTTTAGTAGTTTCCATTCACTGCAACATTTTCTCCATGTCCAATTTTCCTGTACGCACACATGAGTGTTACCATAGTCGCACACACACACACACACACACACACACACACACACACACACACACACACACACACACACGTTCAAAAGTGTGCTCTAAGGACCCCATAGATCAGCTAGATTCCTTTTTCAGAGACCCAGTGTTGCGATTCAGTGCGGAAATGCCTGCAGCATTCTGGTCACACGGCTCAGCGCCGGGGAGCTGCATGAAGTATTTGAAATGTAGGCTCTGAGATGTCGATTATGTTGCTCACCTTCTCTCTGTATCTTTGTTAACATATTTTGTTTATGAAGTTAACATAGAATATAGGGAGTGGTAGAAGAAAATATTCAAACAGCTCTAGGAACAACTGCTGCTTGGCCAGGACTCGATCCTGCGTTCCCATGCCCAGCCCAGTGTGGACTGACCAAAGTACGCATCACTCTCTCTATTGGATCACCATCCTTAAACACCAGGCGCTCAGCAATGCTGAGCGTGTTATGCCATGACCACGAATGTCCTTGCATCAGGGATAACACGCTCAGTATTGCTGAGCGCCTGGTGTTTAAGGATGGTGGTCCACTGTAGAGTGTGATGCGTACTTTGGTCAGTCCACACTGGGCTGGGCATGGGAACGCAGATGGAGTCCTGGCCAAGCCGCAGTTCTGTTATAAATTCTGGTATAAATTGTGGGACCCATACCCTTGGAGAAGTGAATAAAAAGGCTTCAAGGAGGAATACTGGATTTCTTCCTGAAGCCCTTTGAATATTCCACTTCCCCTACCACCCCATCTTTTCATTCTTTGTTACCAATAGCTATATTTTATTTACACACACACACACACACACACACACACACACACACACACACACACATACACACACACACACACACACACACATATATATATATATATATATATATATATATATATATATATATATATATATATATATATATATATATATATATATATATATATATATATATATATATATATATGCAAAATAACCACTCTGAAAGAATAGAGAAATTCCAAGCGCATTCGTGACTACTCACATTGATAGTTCCTTGATAATGTGAGTAGTCATGAAAGCGCTTGGAATTTCTCTATTCTTTCAGAGTGGTTGTTTTGCATATTCTGAAATCACCTGTTTACTGTGATCTTATTGCATATATATATATATATATATATATATATATATATATATATATATATATATATATATATATATAAACACGGCTATCACCATGAAACTTCTACACCTTTATACTCCCATAATATAGATAAACTTTCAATAAAAACAAACATCGGGCAGTAAATAAGCCATTTAGAGAAGGAGTAAGAACACCCTAAGCCCCATTTATCAACCAACCTTAGCTCATTGAAAAGTTGACGACTAACTTAGTGTATATTACCACCCTTGAGAATGGCAACCATGAGCCACTTAACACCCAGGCACTTAAGATGACATCCATAAGCTACCAAACACCCAGTCACTTACGATGCCATTCATAACAGACAAATAACACTCAGGCATCTATTTACTGCTCTCCATAACAGTCAACGAACACCAAGGCATCTATGATGCCATCTATCACAGTCAGGCACATATTATGCCATCCATAACAGTCAACTAACACCCAGGCACATATTTACTGCAACCCACAACAGTGAACACCTAGGCACCTGTTAATTGTCATTCATAACAGTCAGCTAACACCCAGTTACATTTAATGTCATCCATAACAATCAGCTAATATCCAGCCGCCTATAATGTCATACATCACAGTCAACTAACACCCAAGCACCTGTTTATTGTCAATCATAACAGTCAGTTAACACCCAAGCACCTATGATATGATCCATAACAGTCAACTAACACCAAGGCATCGATGATGCCATGAATTACAGCCCCCCTTAACCCGGCACTTATGCCATCCATAACAGTCAACTAACACCCAGGTGCCTATAATGTCATTCATAACAGTAAACTAACACCCAAGCACTTATTTACTGCGATCCATAACAGTCAACTAACACCCAAGCATCTATTTACTGCCGTTCACATCGGTCATCTAACACCTAGGCATCTATTTGCTGCAATCCATAACAGTTATCTAACACCATGCACCTATTAACTGCCAACCATAACAGTCAACTATCACCCAGGCACCTATTTACTGCCAGGTGAGCAGGGGCAACCGGTTCCTCCCGAGTCACGATCAAGTCGAGAATCGAATCAAAGTCATTTAGGTTGAGGGTCGAACGCTCTACTTCTTGAGCTACAGATCTGTTTGTTGACGCTGTATATGGTGAGGGTAGTGAGGAGAGTGAGGGGAATGAGGGTAGTTAGAGGAGTGAAGGGGTGAGCTGGTGGGAGGAGTAAGGCAGTGAGAGAAGTGAAGTAGTGAGGGAAATTAAATTGTGAGGGGAGTGAAGTTGTGAGAGGAGAAATAGAGGTTGTGAGGGGAGTGAGGTGATGAGAGGAGAGAGAGGTTGTGAGGGGAGTGAGGTCATGAGGGGAGAGAAATAGGTTGTGAGGCAAGTTTGATGGTGAGGGGAGAAAGAGGTTGTGAGGTGGTGAGGAAAGAGAGAGATTGTGAGGGGTGTGAAGTGATGAGGGAAAAGGTTGTGAGGGGTGTGAGGTGGTGGTGGAAGAGAGGTTGTGAAGGGAGTGAGGTGGTGAGGGGGAGAGAGAGGTTGTGAGGGGAGTGGGGCGGTGAGGGAAATGAGGTTGCGAGGGGAGTGAGGTAGTGAGAGAAGTGGTTGTGAGGGGAGTGAGGTGGTGAGGGGAAAGAGGGGAAGTGAAGGGAGTGAGGTGGTGATTGAAGACAGGTTGCGAGGTGTGTGAGGCGGTGAAGGGAGAGGTTGTGAGGGGTATGAAGTGGTGAGGGGAGAGGTTATGAGGGGTGTGAGGTGGTGAGGAGAGAGATTGTGAGGGGAGTAAAATGGTGAGCGGAGAGGTTATGAGGGGTGTCAGGCGGTGAAGGGAAAGAAAGAGGTTGTGAGGCGAGTTTGGTGGTGAGGGGAGAGGTTGTGAGGGATGTGAAGTGGTGAGGGGAGAGGTTATGAGGGGTGTGAGGTGGTGAGTGAGGAGAGAGATTGTGAGGGGAAATGAGGTAACGAGGGCAGAGAGAGTTTGTGAGGGGGGATGAAATGGCGAGGGAAGAGGAGAGGAAAGGTGGTAAAGGGGAAGTAAGGATGTGAGAGGAGTGAGGTTGTGAGGGGAGGTGGTGAGAGAGAGATTGTGAGGGGTGTGAAGGGGAGTGTTTCACACCTGAAGGGAATCCTCACACACCTGCCCCTCCATTAGTGCGGTAGTCATGGCAACCAGGGCAGCTTGATGCAGCGATAATTTCAATCTCTGACCAGTGTTGCGTTGCTTCTTTTATGTTCGTTCAAACAGTACCGTTAACGACACTACTGTGTGCACAAGAAGCCCTCCACTCGTGAGCCTACTTTTGTTAAGTTAATTGTCGCCAGTCTCTGAGATGACTGCATGATTGCTTGCAAATTGAAAATGATGGCAGTTGACGTTTCAATTTGTCCTGATAATGGTACAAAGATGGATCGAAAGGTCGTCCAGTCTAATTTTCAATTTGTAGGATAATTATTATTTGTTCCAGCTACGGTATTGTAAAATTCTATTCACCACTGCATGTTAGTTTCATTTGGCGGTAAACTCGTGTGGGTTGGTGCAAGAGGCGGCCCAGGCTCCCATTCCAATAGCGAGACACAAATTCTTAAATTATACTGCACATTTTTTCCTCGAATAATTATATATATATATATATATATATATATATATATATATATATATATATATATATATATATATATATATATATATATATATATATATATATATATATATATATATATATATATATATATATATATATATATATATATATATATATATATATATATATATGTAATATAAGGAGGTACCACCTCTAGAACTGTTATAGGGACCCTCATACTCAGATAAAAGAATAAACTTGCTTCAGGGAAAACTCAAGGTTCTCCCTGAAGCTGTTTGAGAATTTTCTCCTACCACCCTCTATATTTTATATATATATATATATATATATATATATATATATATATATATATATATATATATATATATATATATTCTCGACTATTATCATGAAACTTCTACACCCTTATAATCCCATGTACACAAACTTTCAGTAAGAACATGAAATTTATTGGCTATACATGGGTATATGAAGGCTGCACATAACCTAGCAATTGAAACATCACGTATGGGCGCACTTTCTATATATTCTGATTAGTATATATTTATTGAAGTGTTTGCACTGAGAGCAACAGTGCATGTACACCTGGCGGCTGTATATCTTAGTATATCTTCACTCTTACTTCAATCCTTATAGGCCCATAATTGGGATTCAAGAATTCTTGACTGGTGGTGAACAAGTTTCATGAAAGCAATGACTTTGTGTAGTCGATAGGTTTGAAGCCCAGTTAAACCATCTGGCAATCTGTGGACATCACTTGACATATATCTGATACGATTATACCTCTTGATGTGTATGTGTGTGTGCACTTTTGAGTGCCCCAAGTACGCATATTTATTACCCAAGCAACATCTATTTACATGGCGCACAATACACATGTACTCTATATACACAAGACCAAACACATTCCCGTCAACGAACCTCCCTTGAGGGGCCAGAGAGGATATATATATATATATATATATATATATATATATATATATATATATATATATATATATATATATATATATATATTTATACATATATATAATATATATAATATATATATATATATATATATATATATATATATATATATATATATATATATATATATATATATATATATATATATATATATATATATATATATATATATATATATATATAGGTTGGTAGACAGCAACCACCCAGGGAAGTACTACTGTCCTGCCAGATGACTGTGAAACAGAAACCTGCAACTGTTTTGCATGATGGAAGGATTGCTGGTTTCTTTTTCTGTCTCATAAACACGCTAGATAACAGGGATATCTTGCTACTCCTACTTACACTTTGGTCACACTTCACAGACACGCTCATGTATATATATATCCATACATCTAGGTTTTTCACCTTTTTCTAAATAGCTCTTGTTCTTCTTTATTTCTTCTATTGTCCATGGGGAAGTGGAAAAGAATCTTTCCTCTGTAAGCCATGCGTGTCGTATGAGGCGACTAAAATGCCGGGAGCAATGGGCTAGTAACCTCTTCTCCTGTAGACATTTACTAAAAAAGAGAAGAAGAAAAACTTTATAAAACTGGGATGCTTGAATGTGCGTGGATGTAGTGCGGATGACAAGAAACAGATGATTGCTGATGTTATGAATAAAAAGAAGTTGGATGTCCTGGCCCTAAGCGAAACAAAGCTGAAGGGGGTAGGGGAGTTTCGGTGGGGGAAATAAATGGGATTAAATCTGGAGTATCTGAGAGAGTTAGAGCAAAGGAAGGGGTAGCAGTAATATTGAAGGATCAGTTATGAAAGGAGAAAAGATAATATGAATGTGTAAATTCAAGAATTATGTGGATTAAAGTAAAGGTTGGATGCGAAAAGTGGGTCATAATAAGCGTGTATGCACCTGGAGAAGAAAGGAATGTAGAGGAGAAATAGAGATTTTGGGAGTTGTTAAGTGAATGTGTAGGAGCCTTTGAACGAAGTGAGAGAGTAATTGTGGTAGGGGACCTGAGTGCTAAAGTAGGAGAAACTTTTAGATAGGGTGTGGTAGGTAAGTCTGGGGTGCCAGGTGTAAATGATAATGGGAGCCCTTTGATTGAACTTTGTATAGAAAGGGGTTTAGTTATAGGTAATACATATTTTAAGAAAAAGAGGATAAATAAGTATACAAGATATGATGTAGGGCGAAATGACAGTAGTTTGTTGGATTATGTATTGGTAGATAAAAGACTGTTGAGTAGACTTCAGGATGTACATGTTTATAGAGGGGCCACAGATATATCAGATCACTTTCTAGTTGTAGCTACACTGAGAGTAAAAGGTAGATGGGATACAAGGAGAATAGAAGCATCAGGGAAGAGAGAGGTGAAGGTTTATAAACTAAAAGAGGAGGCAGTTAGGGTAAGATATAAACAGCTATTGGAGGATAGATGGGCTAATGAGAGCATAGGCAACGGGGTCGAAGAGGTATGGGGTAGGTTTAAAAATGTAGTGTTAGAGTGTTCAGCAGAAGTTTGTGGTTACAGGAAAGTGGGTGCAGGAGGGAAGAGGAGCGATTGGTGGAATGATGATGTAAAGAGAGTAGTAAGGGAGAAAAAGTTAGCATATGAGAAGTTTTTCCAAAGTAGAAGTGATGCAAGGAGGGAAGAGTATATGGAGAAAAAGAGAGAGGTTAAGAGAGTGGTGAAGCAATGTAAAAAGAGAGCAAATGAGAGAGTGGGTGAGATGTTATCAACAAATTTTGTTGATAATAAGAAAAAGTTTTGGAGTGAGATTAACAAGTTAAAGAAGCCTAGAGAACAAATGGATTTGTCAGTTAAAAACAGGAGAGGAGAGTTATTAAATGGAGAGTTAGAGGTATTGGGAAGATGGAGGGAATATTTTGAGGAATTGTTAAATGTTGATGAAGATAGGGAAGCTGTGATTTCGTGTATAGGACAAGGAGGAATAACATCTTGTAGGAGTGAGGAAGAGCCAGTTGTGAGTGTGGGGGAAGTTCGTGAGGCAGTAGGTAAAATGAAAGGGGGTAAGGCAGCCGGGATTGATGGGATAAAGATAGAAATGTTAAAAGCAGGTGGGGATATAGTTTTGGAGTGGTTGGTGCAAGTATTTAATAAATGTATGGAAGAGGGTAAGGTACCTAGGGATTGGCAGAGAGCATGCATAGTTCCTTTGTATAAAGGCAAAGGGGACAAAGAGAGTGCAAAAATTATAGGGAGATAAGTCTGTTGAGTATACCTGGTAAAGTGTATGGTAGAGTTATTATTGAAAGAATTAAGAGTAAGACGGAGAATAGGATAGGAGATGAACAAGGAGGCTTTAGGAAAGGTAGGGGGTGTGTGGACCAGGTGTTTACAGTGAAACATATAAGTGAACAATATTTAGATAAGGCTAAAGAGGTCTTTGTGGCATTTATGGATTTGGAAAAGGCGTATGACAGGGTGGATAGGGGGGCAATGTGGCAGATGTTGCAGGTGTATGGTGTAGGAGGTAGATTATTGAAAGCAGTGAAGAGTTTTTACGAGGATAGTGAGGCTCAAGTTAGAGTATGTAGGAAAGAGGGAAATTATTTCCCAGTAAAAGTAGGCCTTAGACAAGGATGTGTGATGTCACCATGGTTGTTTAATATATTTATAGATGGGGTTGTAAGAGAAGTAAATGCGAGGGTCTTGGAAAGAGGCGTGGAGTTAAAAGATAAAGAATCACACATAAAGTGGGAGTTGTCACAGTTGCTCTTTGCTGATGACACTGTGCTCTTGGGAGATCCTGAAGTGAAGCTGGAGAGATTGGTGGATGAATTTGGTAGGGTGTGCAAAAGAAGAAAATTAAAAGTGAATACAGGAAAGAGTAAGGTAATGAGGATAACAAAAAGATTAGGTGATGAAAGATTGGATATCAGATTGGAGGGAGAGAGTATGGAGGAGGTGAATGTATTCAGATATTTGGGAGTGGACGTGTCAGTGGATGGGTCTATGAAAGATGAGGTGAATCATAGAATTGATGAGGGGAAAAGGGTGAGCGGTGCACTTAGGAGTCTGTGGAGACAAAGAACTTTGTCCTTGGAGGCAAAGAGGGGAATGTATGAGAGTATAGTTTTACCAACACTCTTATATGTGTGTGAAGCATGGGTGATGAATGTTGCAGCGAGGAGAAGGCTGGAGGCAGTGGAGATGTCATGTCTGAGGGCAATGTGTGGTGTGAATATAATGCAGAGAATTCGTAGTTTGGAAGTTAGTAGGAGGTGCAGGATTACCAAAACTGTCGTCCAAAGGGCTGAGGAAGGGTTGTTGAGGTGGTTTGGACATGTAGAGATAATGGAGCGAAACAGAGTGACTTCAAGAGTGTATCAGTCTGTAGTGGAAGGAAGGCTGGGTAGGGGTCGGCCTAGGAAAGGTTGGAGGGAGGGGGTAAAGGAGGTTTTGTGTGCTAGGGGCTTGGACTTAGAGCAGGCATGCGTGAGCGTGTTTGATAGGAGTGAATGGAGACAAATGGTTTTTAATACTTGACGTGCTGTTGGAGTGTGAACAAAGTAACATTTATGAAGGGGTTCAGGGAAACCGGCAGGCCGGACTTGAGTCCTGGAGATGGGAAGTACAGTGCCTTCACCCTGAAGGAGGGGTGTTAATGTTACAGTTTAAAAACTGTAGTGTAAAGCACCCTTCTGGCAAGACAGTGATGGAGTGAATGATGGTGAAAGTTTTTCTTTTTCGGGCCACCCTGCCTTGGTGGGAATCGGCCAGTGTGATAATAACAATATATATATATATATATATATATATATATATATATATATATATATATATATATATATATATATATATATATACGCATATACCCAGGTACATTAATATATAACCCTTTACACATATATCACATGTATCAGGTATGATACAATCGGTGCATCATAGAGTTGGCAATTTCTGCTAGTAAACTCAAGCACTTCAGAGTAGAAAAAGTATTTACACAGTTCTAGGTACCGTATTCCAGCAGCCTCAAGTGACTGACAGGTGTCCACTCAAACATGTAATGATAGCAGTCGTGTGTCTCCTCTTTTTCACAGAGCCTGCATATGCAATAGACAGTGTTGGAAGGCTTACCTGTGGTAATTGCATTCATCTGCCACAGGTGACGATATCCCAGCTTGATTCTAGCAGTCACCGTGTCACACAATCCAGTGGTGGTTTTATGCCACCTATATATGTAGTTTTCGTATCGCAACAAACTAGTGCATGATTCTAGTGCTCTCAGGTCTCTACGAATGTGTTTCCTCGTCTGTCACAGCTGATATCCTTTAACAGGATGGTTTTAACAATGGGTCTAGGGATGCTTCACTCATTCTCCAATTTCAACCAGTCGCAAGTAAATGTATTTCTTCAGAGTAATCATGATAACTGATTCCTATGTAGAAAGGTATAAAGAAAATGAAATATAAAATCTTTGTTCTCTGCACTATTTACGTTATTTTAAATGTCTCTTATTATGTTCCTGGTGACTATTGCATAAATAAAACTCTTAAGAGCTTGATGAGCACACTTAGTCACTGACGATCAGCACTGCTGTGCTTTATAATAAGTTGGATGCGAACTTCAGTGCATATACCTCAACATAAATTTAGTTGAACTAAGCCAATTACTTAATTTAATTCTACTAGTCTTTATCCACACATTACCTTTGCGTATTTTCCACGTTGCTGCAGTGCGGCCTGTAGTCTGCTGAACTGAGCCATCAATGTAAAAGCATTGGTGTTTAAAGGTATTTAATGTGGGGGGAATAGGGGGAGGGGAAGGTGCAGTTGAACTCCTTCTTCCGTGGTATCGTTCCATCCAACAAGAATATATCTCATTGTGTTCTGCAATTCTGTGTGATATTTTGTGTATACTGTTTATTAAGTTGATCTGTGTATAAATCCTAATTTTTTTGTAAATACTAATGTGGTGTCTAAATAGAAACGTTTTGTAAATACTAATATAGTGTTATGTTTTGTAAATACTAACATGGTGTTATGTTTTGTAAATACTAATATAGTGTTATATTTTGTAAATACTAACATGGTGTTATATTTTGTAAATACTAATATAGTGTTATATTTTGTAAATACTAACATGGTGTTATATTTTGTAAATACTAATATAGTGTTATATTTTGTAAATACTAACATGGTGTTATATTTTGTAAATACTAATATAGTGTTATATTTTGTAAATACTAACATGGTGTTATATTTTGTAAATACTAATATAGTGTTATATTTTGTAAATACTAACATGGTGTTATATTTTGTAAATACTAATATAGTGTTATATTTTGTAAATACTAACATGGTGTTATATTTTGTAAATACTAACATGGTGTTATATTTTGTAAATACTAATATAGTGTTATATTTTGTAAATACTAACATGGTGTTATATTTTGTAAATACTAATATAGTGTTATATTTTGTAAATACTAATATAGTGTTATATTTTGTAAATACTAACATGGTGTTATATTTTGTAAATACTAATATTGTGTTATATTTTGTAAATACTAATATGGTGTTATGTTTTGTAAATAATATGGTGTTTAAATAGAAACGTTTGGTGCTCTGAAAGTTTTCAATGAAAAATGAAGAAATGAAGATGTTGAGCACGGCCGTGGAACTCTGTTTATCATTCGTATGCACACACATGTTGGTCTGCAAGTGTTAATGCCACCAGTGTTGTTTAGAAGGTTCCTGACATCTCTGACTTTCCTCCTTCTGACTAATGTATCACTTCACTAGAGTCAGCGTGCTATTTAAGTAGAAAAAAGAAAAGGCACAATACGGTGATTAGTTAATGGTCCAAGTCGGAGCGAAACATCATCATAAGTTTGTCTCCTACGAGAGAGTTATACTTCTTACTGAAGGAGTATATACGAGGCAATTGTTAGCAGCTAAGGAGCGTCACTACCTTCGACGCATCCCAATATATGTATTTTCCGATTCTGCAACATTAACAAATCAGTTTCTTATTGCTAATTGTAGCAAGGTACAAGTGAACGTTCCCATGATTGCTCTCCAGAGGAACATCCAGGTGAGACCATATCAAACACACCACAAGATTACCCACAAAAAGTTTGTCATTAGAATTTTTTTTAATTAATTTATAAAATACCAAACAGTGGATCTTAGCTGCTCACGAATACGGTAGGAGAATGTGGTGAATGGTTCAAAGTACAAAATTATGTATCATTTGTAGCACACGCTGAGAGTTCCAACCTGAGAAATTTTCAGAGGTGTTTTAAAATCATGCTCGGCCCTTAAAATGTGGTCAAAAGAACAGTAGCTGCACTAGTTCATTCAGCATTACAGATTAAATAACAAGAATATACAACTTCATGTCAGATGACGATACAAATTATGACTCCAAATCATAATAATTCTATCATAAATAACTCACAGAACGGGTGGGATTCCAAGCCATGGAAAACTGTTCCTGAAACTGGATCCAAAAAAGAATATCTCTTCACACTGAAGGAAGGTTAGCATGCGTCTTAGACAACTCTCACACCAGTATAGTTGTAGCCTAGCTCTTGCTCATTTATAGCTCTACCTCAAGTGGCTTGAGGTAGAGCTTACCACAATATCTTGGTGTGAGATTAGTCTCTACAAACCTAATTGGGCTAACTATCCAAGTGCACCTAGATATGTCTAGTGTAGCGAGTCTTATTAGGCTAATATGATACAGTTAAGACACCTGTCTGCCAGTTATGGAGTTGTCATGGAGTTTACTTAAAGTTAACTATATTGGGGCTTATGAGTGTATATCGGCTAAGTACCGGCGAGAATTTAGATAAGCAATTGTCAAAATGGGGAGCGCCTAACACAAAGTTTGTTTACGAGCAGTCGAAGCGTTTCGACAAGTTGTATAAATCTGCGAAGGTCAAAAATTTTATTGACATGGTGCAGTTGGTGGTGGTGGATAACTTTTTTTATATGAGATGATTCCAAGAGTTCGTAAACTTTTGGCAGATCATAAACTTGAGTCAGTGTTCGAAGCAGCTAAGTTGGCTGATACCTGTGAAGCGAACCGTGAATTTGGAGAGATTTTCAACAAACACTTTTCTCATGATCATACTCAAGTGGAAACAGAGATTATCAGAAAATATTTTTCTGGTGTTTTTGATGCTCGAGGTAAACAACAACGTTACTTTTAAATATGGAACAACCACAAGTGGTGAACATAACTGGAGTATACCTGGAGGAGGTTTCGGGTAGCCAACTCCCCAGCGGCCCAGTGGATCAGGGCCTGATCAATCAGGCGGTTACTGTTGACCGCACGCAAACCGACGCACGAATCAGAGCCCGGCTGGTCAGGTACTGACTTTAGGTGCCTGTCCAGCGCCTTCTTCAAATTAGGCAAGGGTCTATCGGTAATTCCCCTTTTATAAGCTGGGAGACACGTTGAACAGTCTTGGGCCCATGACACTCATTGTGTTGTCTTTTAGCATGCCCGTGGCTCCCTTGCTATTCTTTAGGGGGATTTTGTATCTCCTGTTTTCTTTTACTCTCTATTGCTTACGTAGGGAGTGGTTTTCGTGTGCAGAATTGGGACTAGTCCCTCTAGGATTTTCCAAGTGTATATTATCACATATCTTTCTCGCCTGCATTCCAGGAAATACAAATCAGTGGACTTCAGCCGTTCTCAATAATTTCGGTGCTTTACTTGTACGTGCAGTGAAAGCTCTATATATTCTCCAGGTCTGCAGTTTCGCTTACCTTGAAAGGGGCCGTTAGTGTACAACAGTATTCCAGCCTAGAGAGAACAAGCGATTTGAAGATCATCATGGGCTTGACATCCTTAGTTTTGAAGGTTATCATTATTTATCCTATTATTTTCTTAGCAGATGTGGTAGATACATTGCTGTGATCTTTGAAAGTGAGATTCTCTGACATTATCACTCCCAGATCCTTCAAATAATTTTTCACTCTATTGTGCGATTGGAATTTGTTTTATACTCTGATACCGTTTTAATTTCCTCGAGTTTTCCATAGCGGGGTCATTGAAATTTATCTTCACTGAACATCATAATGTTTTCTCCAGCCCATTTAAAGATTTGGATGATGTCAGCTTGGAGACTTGCAGTGCTTCAAGGGATGACACTGTCATGCAGATTCGGGTGTCATCTGCAAAGGAAGACAGTGCTGTGGCTTACATCTATGTCTGTAAGATATGAGGATGAGGAACAGGTTGGGAGAGAGTACGGTACCTTGTCGGACAGCTTTTCGCTGTAGCCGCCTCTGACTTTACTCCGTTAGGAAGTTATAGATCTATCTACCAACTTTTCCTGTTATTACTTTATCATGCATTTTGTGTGCATTTTATTTGTCCTCTAGAGCATCCAGGACGATGTAAAAGTGGCCTAACAGTTGGGACAGGCAGGAGCAACCTGCACTAAACCCGTGTTACTCTGGGTAGTGCAACTAACGGATGTCTAAGTGGGTGGCTATCTTGCTTTTTAGAACTACTTTCAAAGATTTTTATGATTTTTATGATGGACGTTAGTGCTATCGGTCAGTAATTCTTTGTAATTGTTTTACTGCCACCTTTGTGGAGTGGGGCTATATCTGTTAGTTTTGGTGACTGTGGGATGACCCCTGTGTCCATGCTTCCTCTCCGTACAATGTTAAGACATGCGAAAGTAGCTTCTTGCAGTTCTTGATGAACTCGGAGTTCCACGAGTCTGGGCCTGGGACAGAGTGCATGGGCATGTCAGTTATTACTTTTTCAGAGTCTTGTGGTGTTAGTAATATTGGAAAATTTTGAATTAGCCAAATTTGGAGTCTCGGTCATAAAAAAAATAATTTACATTGTCAACTCTTAGTCTGGTTAAAGACTTATTAAATACTGTCACAATGAGACCTCAGCATCTCAGTCATTTCTTTGCTGTTATCTATGTAAGCCCCATCTCGTCTAAGCAGGAGTCCAATACTGGATGTTGTTTTTGCCCTAAATTTGGCATAAGAAAAGAAATATTTTGGGTTTCTTTCAATTCCATTTATAGCTTTAAGTTATTCCCGTGTTTCTTGTCTCCTGTATTATTCCTTAAGTTTAAGTTCGGTAACTGCTATTTCTTTGACCAGTGCTTCCTTTCGTATTTCAGATATACTGGCCCCTTTAACAGCTCTGTGATTTTTCGTCTTCGCCTGTATAGGGAGCGTCTCTCTCTTTCTAATTTACATCTTCTCTTTTTATTTCTTGAAGGAATGTACCTTGAGCATACGTCGAGTGCCACAGAGCTAATTCTTTCTAGGCAAAGGTTCGGATCCGTGTTGTTTACGATATCTTCCAAACTTGTTTCATTTACGACACAGTTGATTTAATCCCACAGTATGCTTTTATTATTGAAATTTAATTTGGTGAAGGCACCCTAATAAGCGATCACCTTAAGCCGGTCAGGAACCCTGCACATACATGTCTGTACTTCTGCTATGTTATGATCTGAATGTATTGTCTCTGATACTGTTATATTTCGTATCAGATCATCATTATTAGTAAAGATGAGATTTAGTGTATTTTCCAGCCTTGTTTGCTCCACTATTTTGCTAGTGAATTTGTGCGGAATTTTCATGTAAGCTACTTCCTGGGGTTATCTCTGTTAAAACATTATTTGCTGCACTCCTCCATTTTAGGTGTCTTAAGTTGAAATCACCCAGCAGCAAGATGTTTGGAGCAGGAGTTGGGAAATTTTCCAGACAGTGGTCAGTTTTCAAAAGCTGCTCCTGGAAGTGATGGAAAGTTGCATCAAGAGGCTTGTATACAACCACAATAACAAGGTTTTGGTTTTTAATCCTTACTGCCTAACCTTCAATTACAACATTTGAGTTGCTTATTAATTTCGAGCAAATGAGCGACTCAGCGACATACAGGCCAACTTTCCTTCCACTTTTACCTGTTTATTCTGCCACATCTGAATAAGTTATAACCTTGGATCCATGTTTTGTTTTCAGAGTGATCCTTCATGTAAGCCTCTGTGAAAGCCGCAAATAGTGCATTTGACTTTGTGAGCAGTCTACTGATGAAAGGTATTTTGTTGTTTGATGATGGCTTTTGACCTTGTATATTTGCAGAAATAAATGTAGTCATATTGACGATATGTTGGGGGCCTTTGCTTGCTGGAACTAATATCTGTTCTGAAGTGGAAGCCACTGACTGCGCCTCCACTCCAGTAGTGATCTGAGTTGGTGTAATATTTCTGTCATTTCTTGCCAGCCTTTTTTTCTTCCTGGCACTTAAAACCTCTGTCTCTTGAGTGGTTGCAGCTACCTTAGTTTGTTTTTCATGGTCTGAGTGATCTGTATCTTCTTGTCTACTTTAGAAGGTGTGCCTGACTGTGTGTTGTAGCATTGTCCTTCATGGACTGAAGAGTAACACATTTCAGGATGAAATAGTTTTACAAGAACAGTTGCATTCTCCTTTGGTCATGTGGAAGAGGCATTTTTTGGAAGGTTAAGGTTGCATGTCTCGCCTGTTTTTTCAGATATTCCATGCCTACAGATACCCAAGGCATAGAATTTACATAGATTTTATTTCTTTTTGCTTGATTTTTTTGTTGCTGCATTCCTTACTGGTGCGATTTTTTCTGACTCCCCACTGTCTGGTTGATCAGACCCTGATTCACCATGAGGCCTGGTCTCAGACCGGGCCGCGGATGCACTGGCTCCCGAAACCCTCTCCAGGTATACTCCAGGTATCTACAGCACCTGTACTAACATAAGTGGCTCCACTAGTTTTTACCCATAACGTACCAACACTATCTTACGAAGCATCATCCCTTTTTTTTCATCTCCAGCAGTATTGCTATTTTATAATTCTGGAATTCGAATACCTTTGTTTGTACCTGTTTCGCCTAAACCAGGACCACTATATCCATCTGGTGCATTGTCTTTCATTTCTGTATTCTCACAGGTACTGTCCTCCATGACAGCACCAGCACCAGGGGTGATAGCTCCAGCTGAACCACTCCTTTTACTTACCCAATTGTTATACAAGTGTGTCAAGTTTTCTAAGAAGGATATTTTTTTTTTGTTCGTGTTTGTCTTTTGCCTGAACCTACCCAAAAACATTTTCCTGATTTCATATTATTATTGGATGACTGCTATATGTCTACACATGTCCCATGAGTTCATTTTTTCACAGAGGTTGCACGCAACTCAAGCAGAACTTCACTTAGTACTCCTGTTTCAGCTTACAAATTTTTTCATGATGGTCGTTTTTTCAGTTCTGGATGTAAATAATTTCATAGATTATTTATAGTTATAGTGCCCCATACATTAACTTTACTCTTGGTACAATTGGCAGGTCTAAGTAGGCTAGCATACATCACAAGGGTAAAATATTTGAACCACTGCAATGTAAATTTTGTAAGAAATTAGATCATGAACTTGCAGACTATATTAAACATAAAAAAAAACAACAGTTCTTTGTTAACAGTGGAGAAACACTGGAACACAGGGAAGCAATTAAACAATAACATTGGGTTTCACGAGAACTCTAACGTTAAGATCAGTTGAGTGAGTCCATGACATCTTTGTACAGTGACAGTCTGGTGGCACTGAATGAAACAGTTCTTCCAGTGACAGTCTGGTAGCATTGAATGAGACAGTTGCTTCAGTGTCAGTCTGGTGGCACTAGATGAGACAGTTGTATCAGTGACAGTCTGGTGGCACTGAATGAGACTGTTGTTTCAGTGACAGACTGGTGACACTAAATGAGACAGTTGTATCAGAGACAGTTTGATGGCACTGAATGAGAGAGTTGTTTCGGCGAGTCTGGTGGCAATGAATGAGGTAGTTGTTTCAGTGACAGAACTTAAAGGACTCTAGAGGATCCTGGTCATTGTTAAGGGAAGGAGTCCTAGTTTTACCAGAGGACACTTATCAATATTGAGTTGTTGAAGGCATGTGGTGGCGCAATAATAATTTCTGTACCACAATATGTAATTGCTGTGCAGAGTTAATACTTCCCAGGTTACATGAAGTTATGTGCGTGTGTCAGGTGAGCTTCCCATGAAAGACTGATTGATATTATTTGGTGACGATGTTATGGCCTCTGGTCTGATAGACGAAGCTAATTTCAGAACGGATTAAGAAGCAATTGCTTCATTACCCATAATTTTTTAATGTTGCCTCACAGGCTGTTTTAGAGGGATGGTATTGAGAATATTATATATTAAGTGAGGTGATACCTCACTTGATATATAATTCATTCGCTTTGCCTGAGGGAATAACATTATTGGAGGAGCAAAATAACGAGTTCTCTTTGGCGGAAGCATTGTCTGAAACCAAAGTAATCAGTTATTCTTCCTGTCAAATACGAAGTTCTCGTGAATTGGGTTGTACTAAATTGGTAATGGCGTACTAGGTTGGAGAAAATTTGAGAAGGTGGCAGTACCTTATTGCTTTCGTGACCATTTGTTTTGTGTAGCTTATAACTCCTGTGGCTGGGTTGGCAACGTTCTCGCTTCTCACATTGGGTGCTCGTGGTTCAATCCCCGGCATGAGTGGAAACTTTGGGCATGTTTCCTTAAACCTGCTGTCTCCTGTTCACCTAGCAGCAAGTAGGTACCTGAGAGTTGGGCAACTGTTGTGCGTCGCATCCTGGGGGACAAGATTGAAGGACCACATAGGAAATAAGACACAGTCCCCAATGACGCACTGACATTCTTTGAGTTACCCTGGGTGGATAACCCTCCTCCAGGTTAAAAATCCTAACTAATCTTACGTTAACTTAATTCTACAATGGGAGAACACTTAGGAGTAACTAATACAGTACTTAGGAAACTATAAACTTCAGGGCAGTCATGAAGAAATATATAAGAATGCAAATCACAACCCGTCAGGAGCGACAGGTGGAAGGCAAATTAAGATGTTTAATAAAACCAGCACAATTGTTCCCAATTTCAACTTCTGATGAACCTGTGCTGAATCAGTATTAAACTGTCAAGGTCCGCTTCCTAGGTCAAGGTCAGAGAATACACAAATTCCAGTTATGCTGAAGGCCACAACATACCGTGAGGCAGCACGTATGAGTCTCATAAATACCAAAATGATATTAACACCTCTAGAGGACAAAAAAAATCTCAATTAGGTTTGCTTCTGATTCTGGTTGTAGTATTTTAGATATGTATATGAAGAGTCTGCACTGTTCTGTGCGAGCCCTTTATGCAACACCTGGTGGAAGGAGGTGGAGATTTTCTCTTTTACATCCCTCTGTGATGTAATTTTTCTCTCTTAATAAACTTTTACTACTAAAACTATTACTACTACTAATATTAATATTACTGCTGCTAATACTGTTGCTTCTGCTACTGTTGCTGTTGTTGCTGCTGTTGTTATTGTTGCTTCTAATACTACTACTATTGCTGCTGCTGATGCTGCTACAAATACTACTACTACTACTACTGGTACTACTTCTACCGCTACTACTACTTCTACTACTATGGCTCCTACTACTTCTGCTACTGCTACTACTACTACCACTACTACTACTAGGTTTATTTATTCAGTCTGACCAGGTTTCCAATTTTAAGGCAAAGACCTCAGAAAAGATTTAACTCCTTGTGGAACAAAACAGATTTCAGTTAGTATTCTCAATCACAGGAGCCTCGGGACGCCTCCTCCACCAAACGCTGATAAAGATGATAAGAACTTGTTATTGAATTTTCCCACAGACTGTGGCGACTGGCTTCCATTGTTATTTTTCACCATCAGATAGACTGTAAACAACGCTCATCTCTTATGCCCCTTTGAACTACTTTTCGGTCACTTAGTAAAAGGCTCGTTATCCGAAATTAAAGAGACTTGAAGTCTTGATGTATTATTCAATATATATATTAGTCAAGAGTCAAAAGGTGAGACCTGAGACAATGCGACAAATCGCCGAGGTATACCTAAAAAAAGCACAGGGGAGAAATGAATCAGAGTGATGAATCTTGATGGCAGAAGAACTTCTCCCTGGAGATGAATTAAACGCATATTTTGTAGGACCTATGACGGTGGTGCGCAAGATCTCCGATGACAACTAGCATCTCAGTCGCAGAGCAGTCAGAGAAAGGTATCCCCGTATTGCATAGCCCCAGCTCCTCTACGTCAATGCACGGAAAAAGGTTACTGCAAATTGTGGAATAAGTTTATAGTGCAGTGAAATATCAGTGTTGAAGAGTTGAAGCGTTGTCCTGGTAATAGTCACGATACGAATCTTTCCAATTTAGAAGCCTCGTAGCTCAGTGGTTCGATCCTCCGTCCATCTTCCTATTATATATATATATATATATATATATATATATATATATATATATATATATATATATATATATATATATATATATATATATATAAGTAGGTGTTAAAGCGGCTGAGCGCCGTATGCCGTTGAGCGGTCTCCCACGGTACGGTCTCCTCCTCTGTACGCTGTATGCGGCTGAGCGGTCTCCTTTCCTGAGCGGTCTCCTTCCGCGCCCGCGCGCCCGCCCGAGCGCCAGCCCGTCCGCGCCGACCCGCGACCTTGGCCTCACATCACCAGCTAACACCCATTTATAGAAATCCCCTCAAATCACTATAACCAAGAACTCCCTCCCAATGGGCGCCAAAAAAAAAAAAACATGAACACAAACCTAATACACAAACACTTAGTACATGATCACCATCAACTGAAAACATATCTTGTACACACATAAATCTAAGACAACCACCAACAACAAACACCCATATTCACTTACCTCAAAAACCACTAATATCACAGAAAACGCTCATTTTTTATACACATTCACACAAAAAAATCATATTTGACAATATCTAAGCGCACTCACCTCACTACCACCAACACACAATGTCACACCTCACAGGGCCGGCGAGGTCACCTCCAGTGACGTCACACTCCCATCTGTGTTTACTTGGTGGTCAGTAACATCACACCCAACCCACCTTGTTTCAACCTGTTGTACCCTACATTATCTAAGAACACTATAACCAAGACGATTACCAGATTTTATGACCCCACCACTAAGATCACAGAAAACACTCATTTTTATAATCATTCACACAAAAATCACGATCACCAATTCCATATCATGTTTACCATTATTTATCAACAATCATCACCAAGATCACCAAAAATCTAAGATCATTCATCTCAAAACTACTATGATCACTGAAAACACTTATTTTTTAAACATTCGCACAAAAATAAGACATACACAAAAATACCACAACACTTCCACCAACATCTATAACATAACATGAGCACTATAACATATCACCATCACCAAAAAAAAGAAAAAGAATAATACACACACACCCACAACTTATACATTTCAATCACAAATTTAAGACATGAGACATACACACCAACTAAGACATTCACCTCCAACTAAGACATACACATCATAACTAAGACATACACCAAAACCTATACTTGACATATTGACAATAAATATAAGACATAAGCACAAAAAAATTTACCATGTCATGAGACATTACCAGAACTAAGTCACACACCTCCAACTAATACACAATCACTTTACTAAGTTCATGTTAACTATTCATCAACAAAAAATATTAATACAATTTATCCAACAAAGATCTCTAGGTGATATACGGATGAATAAGAAAGGATGTTTTAGGGATGATGTGGATGAGAAATGTGATATGTAACATAGGTGAGGAATGATAAATGTGGTATGAATATTCAGTTTGAGAAAAAAAATGTGTAAAACAATTTTATGTTTTGATTATAACATAAATTTGTTGGGTAAATTGTATTAATATTTTTTGTTGATGAATAGTTAACATGAACTTAGTAAAGTGATTGTGTATTAGTTGGAGGTGTGTGACTTAGTTCTGGTAATGTCTCATGACGTGGTAAATTTTTTTGTGCTTATGTCTTATATTTATTGTCAATATGTCAAGTATAGGTTTTGGTGTATGTCTTAGTTATGATGTGTATGTCTTAGTTATGATATATTGGAAAAGAGTGGAGGGCGTAGAAACATGTCGCAGTAGTTGGGTAGTGAGATGATTAGCTGTTGTGAGTATATTATCAATTTATGTGGATACAAGGAGATGGGTATGGAGAGGATTTTATTAGAATTTTAGTAATGTATGGAGGAATGTGCATTACATTTAAGATTCAGTAAAAAGAAGGGGAAAAATTTGAATCGAAAGAGGAAAAATTGTGAATAAACTGGTAAGTGACGAGGGTTATGGGTATTGTTGTCCAACTAGAGATACCAAAAAAGATGTTATTAGTGGGTTGTTGTTGTGGGTGTTGTGGGTTGTGGGGTGTTGTGGGTTGTGGGTGTTGTGGGATATGGGTGTTGTGGGTTGTGGACGTTGTTGTCGAACTAGAGATACCGAAAAAGAGGTGATCATGTACTAAGTGTTCGTGTGTGTTTGGATTGTGTTCATGTTTTTTTTGCGCTCATGTTATATCTTAGTTGGAGGTGAGTGTACTCATAGAAATTGGTAATCGTCTTGGTTATAGTGATTTGAGGGGATTTGTGTGAAAATGGGTGTTTGTCTGTGATGTTGATCATAGATTATGGTGATTTTGGTGGTGTTCTGACTGTATTCAGTGGTGTTTTAGTAGTATTCAGTGGTGTATTTGGGAGTACTCAAATGGTGTTTGAGACTATTCAAAGGTGTTTTTGAAGGTGTTCAAATGATGTGCAAGAGTATTTATGAAGGAGTTCTGGGAGTATTCAGTGGTGATTTGCCGGTGTTCGAATGATGTTTTTGGAGTATTCAATGGTAATTGATGGTGTTATTTGGTGTTGTTCAAAGTAAAGTGTGGTGTGTATGGGTGTGTTTGTGTTAGATTTGGTAAAATGTCTCATGTTATAAGTGTTTGGGTTAGTTTTTGTGATAATGTTGTAAAGTCTGGAGAATGAGGGAGGAGTTTGGTGGATGAGATGTAATTTAATGAAATATGTAAGTGTAGATAAATTAGAGATGTCAAATCATATTTGGGAGTATTCAAAAAGTTGTCTTGGAAATGTTCTAATGTAATTGATGGT
Organism: Cherax quadricarinatus; assembly: GCF_038502225.1. Taxonomy (NCBI): domain Eukaryota; kingdom Metazoa; phylum Arthropoda; class Malacostraca; order Decapoda; family Parastacidae; genus Cherax; species Cherax quadricarinatus. The sequence goes on along the minus strand of NC_091302.1, from coordinate 16,073,271 downwards.
GTTTTTGGTGTTGTTTGGAAATGTTCAAAGGTGCTTTTGTGAGTATTCAAATGATTTATGAGTGTTCGAAGTAATCTGGGAGTTGTTCTGTAGTGAGTTGACAAAGGATGTTGATGAGAAAATATTTCTTAAGAGATATTGAGAAAAGTGTGTGTGTGTGTGTGTGTGTGTGTATGTGTGTGTGTGTGTGTGTGTGTGTGTGTGTGTCTGTGTGTGTGTGTTAACTTCGTAATATGTAAAATTGTGTCTAGAGAATTTATCGAGAAGTGATTATAAGTTGTAAGTGTTGTGGTGACTTTTTCTGATGAAATTAGTTAAAACGAGAAAAATTGTGGGTTATGAGTAAAAATTGTGTGTTGTTGTGAGATGTTGGTGGGAGAGTGAGGGTTTGGGAGGGCGGGGAGAAGGGGTAAGGAGAGAAGGATACTTCGTGTGGAGTGACCTGAGATGTTATCTGAGATCGGTCAGATAAGATTCGCCAGACTTTTTCTGATGAAATAGTTAAAACGAGAAAAATATCTAGACTTGAGGAGAGTGAATCTTTTATAAAGAAATTGTGGATTGTTGTGGGTATTAACGAAAAAATGTGGAATTATTTGGGTTATCCTGGGTTAAGAGTGAAAATGTGTAATGTTTTCCCTATGTTGTATATGAAATGTGTAATACTGAGATGGTGACGACGAAGAAGATCCAGAACAAAATGCACAGAATTTCTTCAAGAGAAAAATATGTTGATTTTAGTCAATGAATTGTACCTTTTTTCAATGAATTTGTATTTTTTTGTTGGATGTATATGAAATGTATTGGTTGTATAATAAATAAACGAAAATATTGTGTATTAGTGTTATCCTGCATTTTAAGTTATTGTCTGCTCGACAAGATTCAGCCTGTGTGTGTGAGGTCATCACGTGACGTCACTCACATAGGGGGAAGTCGACAAGATTCAGCCTGTGTGAGAGGTCATCATGTGACGTCGCTGACCGCCGAGTAAACACAGGTGGGGTGACGTCACACTTGTTTAGACCTGTAGTAAGAGAAGGTACCATGCCCCATAGGAAGAGTTCATTTGAATGCTTAGCCCCGAGGGGGGAATCCAAAAAAATTTGATCCAAGGAGATGGAGTCTTTGTATTATTGATATCGAGAAAAACTTGATCCAAGGAGACGGAGGAGAAATACTTGGGGTAGAAGTGGATGGTGTGAGGGTGTTGATCCGAGGAGATCATAAGAAATTCGAAACCCCATTTGGGGAACCCAAAAACTTGATCCGAGGAGATGGAGTCTTTGTATTATTGATATCGAGAAAAACTTGATCCAAGGAAGTAGAGCAGGAATTTTGGGGTGGAAGTGGGTGGTGGGAGGGGTACCCATAGGGGGGAATCCAAAAAACTTGATCCGAGGAGATGGAGATCATAAGAAAATGAAATTAAAAAAAAAATCGAAAAAATTTGGGATGGGGTGAAAGTGGGAGGGAGAACCTCAAAAATTTGATCCGAGGAGATGGAGAGCACAAGAAAACGAAATTCCCCAAAAAATCGAAAAAAATCGGAAAAAAATTCGGGGGGCGGGGCGATCCGGACGCCGCTGCAGAAGGCGCTGCAGAAGGCGCGGGCAGACGCGAGGCCGGGCGCGGGTCGGCGCGAGGGCGGGGCGGGTGAGGGCCGCCGGGGGGCGCGGGGGGGGGGCGTGGGTGGGGGGTTGAGGGCGTGGTGGGGGGAAGAGGGCGAGGTGGTCGAGGGTGAGGTCAAGATCGCGGGTCGGCGAGGACGGGCTGGCACTCGGGCGGGCGCGGAAGGAGACGGCTCAGGAAAGGAGACCGCTCAGCCTGTATGCATACAGCGTACAGAGGAGGAGACTGTACCGTGGGAGACCGCTCAGCCGCATACGGCGCTCAGCCGCTTTCACACCTACTTTATATATATATATCTATATATATATATATATATATATATATATATATTATATATCTATGTAGATATATATCTATGTAGATATATATATATCTATGTAGATATGTATATATCTATGTAGATATGTATATTATATATCTATATAGATATATATCTAGATATAAGCGACTATTGGCAGAAAGGTGGGCTAGTGCAAAGATGAGTAGTGGGGGGGTTGAAGAGGGTTGGAATAGTTTTAAAAATGCAGTATTAGAATGTGGGGCAGAAGTTTGTGGTTATAGGAGGGTGGGGGCAGGAGGAAAGAGGAGTGATTGGTGGAATGATGAAGTAAAGGGTGTGATAAAAGAGAAAAAGGTAGCTTACGAGAGGTTTTTACAAAGCAGAAGTGTTATAAGAAGAGCAGAGTATATGGAGAGTAAAAGAAAGGTGAAGAGAGTGGTGAGAGAGTGCAAAAGGAGAACAGATGAAAGAGTGGGAGAGGCACTGTCAAGAAATTTTTATGAAAATAAGAAAAAATTTTGGAGTGAGTTAAACAAGTTAAGAAAGCCTAGGGAAAGTATGGATTTGTCAGTTAAAAACAGAGTAGGGGAGTTAGTAGATGGGGAGAGGGAGGTATTAGGTAGATGGCGAGAATATTTTGAGGAACTTTTAAATGTTAAGGAAGAAAGGGAGGCGGTAATTTCATGCACTGGCCAGGGAGGTATACCATCTTTTAGGAGTGAAGAAGAGCAGAATGTAAGTGTGGTGGAGGTACGTGAGGCATTACGTAGAATGAAAGGGGGTAAAGCAGCTGGAACTGATGGGATCATGACAGAAATGTTAAAAGCAGGGGGGGATATAGTGTTGGAGTGGTTGGTACTTTTGTTTAATAAATGTATGAAAGAGGGGAAGGTACCTAGGGATTGGCGGAGAGCATGTATAGTCCCTTTATATAAAGGGAAAGGGGACAAAAGAGATTGTAAAAATTATAGAGGAATAAGTTTACTGAGTATACCAGGAAAAGTATACGGTAGGGTTATAATTGAAAGAATTAGAGGTAAGACAGAATGTAGAATTGCGGACGAGCAAGGAGGCTTCAGAGTGGGTAGGGGATGTGTAGATCAAGTGTTTACATTGAAACATATATGTGAACAGTATTTAGATAAAGGTAGGGAAGTTTTTATTGCATTTATGGATTTAGAAAAGGCATATGATAGAGTGGATAGAGGAGCAATGTGGCAGATGTTGCAAGTATATGGAATAGGTGGTAAGTTACTAAATGCTGTAAAGAGCTTTTATGAGGATAGTGAGGCTCAGGTTAGGGTGTGTAGAAGAGAGGGAGAATACTTCCCGGTAAAAGTAGGTCTTAGACAGGGATGTGTAATGTCACCATGGTTGTTTAATATATTTATAGATGGGGTTGTAAAAGAAGTAAATGCTAGGGTGTTCGGGAGAGGGGTGGGATTAAATTATGGGGAATCAAATTCAAAATGGGAATTGACACAGTTACTTTTTGCTGATGATACTGTGCTTATGGGAGATTCTAAAGAAAAATTACAAAGGTTAGTGGATGAGTTTGAGAATGTGTGCAAAGGTAGAAAGTTGAAAGTGAACATAGAAAAGAGTAAGGTGATGAGGGTATCAAATGATTTAGATAAAGAAAAATTGGATATCAAATTGGGGAGGAGGAGTATGGAAGAAGTGAATGTTTTCAGATACTTGGGAGTTGACGTGTCGGCGGATGGATTTATGAAGGATGAGGTTAATCATAGAATTGATGAGGGAAAAAAGGTGAGTGGTGCGTTGAGGTATATGTGGAGTCAAAAAACGTTATCTATGGAGGCAAAGAAGGGAATGTATGAAAGTATAGTAGTACCAACACTCTTATATGGATGTGAAGCTTGGGTGGTAAATGCAGCAGCGAGGAGACGGTTGGAGGCAGTGGAGATGTCCTGTCTAAGGGCAATGTGTGGTGTAAATATTATGCAGAAAATTCGGAGTGTGGAAATTAGGAGAAGGTGTGGAGTTAATAAAAGCATTAGTCAGAGGGCAGAAGAGGGGTTGTTGAGGTGGTTTGGTCATTTAGAGAGAATGGATCAAAGTAGAATGACATGGAAAGCATATAAATCTATAGGGGAAGGAAAGAGGGGTAGGGGTCGTCCTCGAAAGGGTTGGAAAGAGGGGGTAAAGGAGGTTTTGTGGGTGAGGGGCTTGGACTTCCAGCAAGCGTGCGTGAGCGTGTTAGATAGGAGTGAATGGAGACGAATGATACTTGGGACCTGTCGATCTGTTGGAGTGTGAGCAGGGTAATATTTAGTGAAGGGATTCAGGGAAACCGGTTATTTTCATATAGTCGGACTTGAGTCCTGGAAATGGGAAGTACAATGCCTGCACTTTAAAGGAGGGGTTTGGCAGTTTGGAGGGATATGTTGTGTATCTCTATACATATATGCTTCTAAACTGTTGTATTCTGAGCACCTCTGCAAAAGCAGTGATAATGTGTGAGTGTGGTGAAAGTGTTGAATGATGATGAAAGTATTTTCTTTTTGGGGATTTTCTTTCTTTTTTTTTGGGTCACCCTGCCTCGGTGGGAGACGGCCGACTTGTTGAAAAAAAAAAAAAAAAAAAAAAAAATATATATATATATATATATATATATATATATATATATATATATATATATATATATATATATATATATATATATATATATATATATATATATATATATATATATCCTATACCTTCATCCTCAGAGAAAAGAATGAACTTACTTCAGGGAAAACTCGAAATTC
>NC_091302.1:15966088-16063588 GCF_038502225.1 Cherax quadricarinatus | reverse complement strand
AAAGCAAAGTGTGCTAGAACATTGAAAAAGTATAGAAGGCATAGAACTCAAGGAGTTGAGCCAAAGAGCCAGAAATGAATATTCATGGGGAAGGAGAGAGGCCCAGCGGCAGTATGAGAATGATATGGCATCAAAAGCCAAATCTGACCCAAAGTTATTACACAGCCAAATCAGAAGAAAAACAACAATCAAGGACCAGGTAATTAGGCTGAATAAGGAAGAACTCACAGGAAGCGACTAGGAAGTATGTGAAGAGCTCAGCTCGAGATTCAGGGAGATATTAACAGTGGAGAGAGAGAGTCTTCCATCAAAGCGAGGAAGTAGGGTGTGCCAGCATGTGGTGGACACACTGCACACAGCTGAGGAGGTGAAACTGCTGGATGAACTAGATACATGTAAGGCGGTGGACCCAGGTAACATTTATCCATGGGCCCCAAGAGATAGAGCAGGTGCATTGTGTGTGCCACTAACAACAATCTTTAATAAATCCATTGAAACAGGGCAACTGCCTGAGGTGTGGAAGACAGCAAAGGTATTCCCGATTTTTAAGTCAGACAGGTAGCAGTAAACTACATATTTTGTCACTGAGATGTATAGTTTGTAAAGTTGTGGAGAAGATCATCAGGAGATGATCCTTCTTCTGAGCCTATTCCTTTTAGGAATGGGCTCAGGAGAAGGAGAGGGACTGGGTAGACTGCATCTTCTTGGACTGTACGAAGGTTTCGACACAGTACCACACAAGAGACTTGTTGCAAAACTAGAGGAACAGGTAGGAATAGCAGAGAAAGTACTGCAGTGGATCAAGGAATAACTGATTGAAAGAAACTAAAGTGTGTTGGTACGTGACGAGGTGTCAGAGTGGTTGCATGTGTTGAGTGGGGATCCATAAGGATCAGTCCTAGGTAGAGTGCTGTTTCTAGTATATGAGAATGACATTGCAGAAGGGATAGATTCAGAGGTTAATCTGTTCGCAGACGATGTAAAGATAACGAGAAGAATACAAGTGGACGTGGATCAGGTAAGCATACAAGGAGATCTGGACAATCCACAAGCCTGATCCAACAAATGGCTTAGCAAACTAAAAATCATAAAGTTTGGAGAAGGATAAAGACTGCAGACGGAATACAGCCTAGGAGTGTGAAAGGCAGCAAAATTCAAAGAAAAGGGTCTTGGGGTGAGCATCATACCGAGCACATCTTCCGAGGTGGGCATCATATGGACACCTGGCAAACCTAACAATAGGGTTTCGACAACTAAATAAAGAGTCATTCAAGACACTGTGCACTGTGTACGTCAGGCCCATATTGAAGTATGGAGAACCAGAGTGGAACCCACACCTGTTCAAATACGTCAAGAAATTAAAGAAAGTGCAAAGGTTTGCAACAGGACTAGTCCCTGAGTTAGGGGGTATACCTTACGAGGAGAGGTTAAAGAAATCAACCTGACAAATTGGAGGACAGGAGAGATAGGGGTAACATGATAACGACATATAAGATACTGCAAGGTAATGACAAGGTGGATAGGGACAGAATATTTCAGAGATTGGACACAGCAACAATGGGTTACAGTTGGAAAGTGAAAACTTAAATGAGTCACAGGGATACTAGGAAGTATTTCTTCAGTCACAGAGTTGTAAGGACGTTAAGCAATCTGGTGAGTGATGTAGTGGAGGCAGGATCCTCAGAAAAAGAGATACCATCAAGATCATGGAGCAAAGAGAGAGTAGACCTAATAGCGATCAGCGAAAATGAGGAACCAGAAGCTATGAACCGACCCCTGCAATCACAAATAGGTAAGTACACACACACACAATCAGTGAAGAGGCGAAGCCAAGAGCTATGAATCGACCCCTGCAACCACAAACAGGTGAGTACAAACACACAGGTTTCGCTCCTTGATCTCTTGGTCAAATTATTGTTACAACTAGACCACTGGCCAGCCCTGACTTGTTATTACATTGTTTAATAATGCGGTGTAGTCACAGGGATTTACGGTGCCACTACTCGTCCAACATCAGAGCGTAAGCAGAGGTAACTTCCACCAAACATGACCTTTAATCAGTACATTACTGGAGTCCTAGTAAAGATCAGTACGATGATAGGTGAGCTACTGTTGTTACATCAGTCAGAACCTTAACTCCAGAAAAAGAGCTTTGACTGGTACAGGGAAGAGACTCTTGTTTTGGTCTAATCAGTTTCTTTGCGCTAAAAATAGATCTTTGATTGAGAGAAAGCCTTAACTTCAAAAATAAATGTGATTGCAAACTTAAAACTTGAACGATAACTACAGAGCAGTAATTGGCACAGTCAGAGCCTTAATCCGAATAACAGATCTGTGACAAGGGCAGTTAGAATTTTGACCACGAGATTACAGCTGTTTTGGACTCTCAGAACCTGAACCACTTGACTGGAGCTGCATTTAGCACAGTTAGAAACTTAACTAATAGAAGAGAGCTGCGAGAGACGTAGCCAGTAAGAATGTAAGAAGGAGGAGGAACACTGCAGCAGGCCTACGGGCCTATATTAGGCAGGTCCTTCTCAAACCCAAACCCATTAATGAAATTATTTGCTCTGCGGAACCACTAGATTATGTAATTTTCTCCCAACACCATTTACAGCCACAACTACTACTGTTCCAACATGATTTATAGATATAATTAGGTATCCCTGTAGGGGGATCTTTAGAGGCTGCTTGAATTTATTTTCACTCCAACTTGAGAACGCCTCATTCACTAGGCTTCAAAATTTCAACGCAAGTTAACTGGGGCCAGAATTCTGGAACAATTGGCAAGTAGTTAAACCCATTTCTAGCATCCTGGAATGGTTCATATAGCTTCCAAAACTCTCAGTGACGTAGCTTCAAAAGGCCAGAAAAGGTATCTGCAGTAGTGAGTTCCCTCAATTCATTTTACTTGAACAAATCTTCTCTAAACTTCACACTCCTCGCCATTTCATCAGAGACTTCAGGCGCCATAGTGAACACAACACCTTCAGCTCACTCAGACGAGATACTACCGGAAGAAAGTTCTTAGTCTTCCCTAATAACTCTGTTCAACACATCTCCAACATCCTCGCCAACAACAAATTCCAAGCATTCACCACTGCCTCCACTGCGATCAAGAATATAACCAGTAAGGGACACCACCACCATTACCGGGGTACACACCATTCTTTACAACGATTGTGACCAAATACAAATAGGGAAAACATCAAAAGACCTCCACACATTCATTTTCGAATACTAATAAGCTAGCAATATGGATCATTGAAGAACGCCTATGTTTCACAGGAACTGCAACAATCACTTCCTCAATCACAATGACGCGCGACTCATTGTCAGAGAAGAAAACATTCAGTAACACAGGATCCTCGAATCATCACTCAGCGTATCAATTTTATCGACAAGATGATTAAGACTCATGTGCAGCAGTTGGGTAGCTTTATTGTTGAAACACTTCGCCTACACAGTACGTTTGCTCAGTCAAATACAGAGGCAGTGGGTGTAGTAGTGAAATAAAGATGATGTAATCCGTCCATCAACCTTGAAGAAATAGTATTTGAGGGTGTTAGTTCCTCAGCCTGGAGAAGAGCTCAGCTCCATGGATGGAAATGACATAAAGCTGAAGCATGAGAACGGAGTCTTAAATACTGTCGAAGGTGAGGTGGAAGATTTCGAAGACTTTGTAGTGGACAAGATATACGAGTACCAGTAAGAAGACAAATCCCTCTAGAATCCAACCCTTCTCACTCAGAACTAGTAGTTTTGTGATGAAGTGTGGAAGATGTCTCTGAAGCCTCTTGTCAGGAAAATTTTAAATCTATTTTTCACATAGCAACATAAATGAGCATTGGAGTAGTCCTCCTGGCCATGCTAGACAGGCTCTCCCCAAATCCATCTCTGTCCAAACATACATTTGTCTAACCATTTTCAAGACTACCCAAGGTATAACCTTTAACACACAGCCTGACTCGCTGTGCTCCCTATACACGGTAAATGCTCATCCAAGTTTTTGTTAATGACTTAAAACAAAACACTGCAATAAAGGGTCACATTTATGTTTTTATCCATCATTTACATTTTTGATGTAAATGGTTTAGAAAACCAACAAGTTAAAGAGGGAGACACTTGTGCAACATACAGGAATCTTTGTTGTGGAAACGTCTGGCCAGTCAGTGACTTCTTCAGTCCAGTACAGAGAATAATGTTGGAAGATACCCAAATGTTACACAAGAAGAATGTTGGAAGATACCCAAGTGTTACACAAGAAGAATGTTTGGAAGATACCCAAGTGTTACACAAGAAGAATGTTGGAAGATACCCAAGTGTTACACAAGAATGTCGGAAGATACCCAAGTGTTACACAAGAAGAATGTTGGAAGATACACATGTGCTACACAAGAATAATGTTGGAAGATACCCAAGTGTTACACAAGAAGAATGTTGGAAGATACCCAAGTGTTACACAAGAAGAATGTTGGAAGATACCCAAGTGTTACACAAGAAGAATGTTGGAAGATACCCATGTGCTACACAAGAATAATGTTGGAAGATACCCAAGTGTTACACAAGAAGAATGTTGGAAGATACCCAAGTGTTACACAAGAAGAATGTTGGAGGATACCCAAGTGTTACACAATAAGAATATTGGAAGATACCTCAGTGTTACACAAGAAGAATGTTGGAAGATACCCAAGTGTTACACAACAAGAATGTTGGAAGATACCCAAGTGTTACACAAGAAGAAAGTTGGAAGATACCCAAGTGTTACACAAGAAGAATGTTGGAAGATACCCAAGTGCTACACAAGAATAATGTTGGAAGATACCCAAGTGTTACACAATAAGAATATTGGAAGATACCCCAGTGTTACACAAGAAGAGTGTTGGAAGATACCCAAGTGTTACACAAGTGTCTTCATCATTCACAACTTCAACAACTCCTGTTCCAGTAGAAGTCATAACTCTAAGCACTGGTTTAATATATATATATTTAAATATTTTCTAGAAGTCAACTTCGCCTAACCTAACATAAATTAAAGAAAGAAATATTAGTAAGTTTGTAGGGAATGTTGAGAAACTAATGTTGAGAATCACCTTGAGGGCAATGAAGGGAGCTTGATCCAAGGAATTGGACGCGTCCACCCTACCTTTGGAACGAACCTGCCTATATTATCTGTGTTATATTCACGCGGAACCGCTAAAGCCGTAGAGGCCATACAATACATCACCTGAGTAATGGGAGGATGTCAGGTTGAATCCAAGGAAAGAGGTCTGCTCCAGTTTAATGATCAAGAGCCCTTCACGGGCATCAAGGTACCCACCCTGCCCCCTAGTAGGGAGGGACAGGTAAAGAATGGTTTAGTGGCACGAGAAAGTGAGAATGATGGTGGGGCGACCAGCTGACTTGATGAGCTGAGTGCAGCAGCGTAGCTGAGAGAGAGAGAGAGAGAGAGAGAGAGAGAGAGAGAGAGAGAGAGAGAGAGAGAGAGAGAGAGAGAGAGAGAGAGAGCGGGAAGGAAGAAGAATCACACAGGGGGAAGCCATTGTTTTGGTAAATGCTTCTATTTAAGCGAGCTTAAACGTGATCGATGTTTCGCCCGAGATGTACCTTACTACGACTGATATTTAAGAACATAAGAATGAAGGAACACGGCAGCAGGCTCAGTGTGTTCGCAACTCCACAACGTTTCACTTCAAGAGCTTCAACATGAACAATGTTTCGTCCCAAGAGCTTCAACATTGACAATGTTTCGCTTCAAGAGTTTCATCATAGACAATGTTTCGCTCCAAGAGCTTCAACATGGTCAACGTTTCGCTCCAAGAGTTTCAACATGGACATCGTTTCGCTCCAAGAGCTTCAACATGGTTCCGTGTCTTTCGAAACTACTGGAGGGAGCTGAACTAATTAACGTGATGAAACAAGTCCCAATTAATCCCTCAGCTCACTTTGTTCAGCCTCCTTCTCTTAATCCACCTCCTCCTCCTCCTCTTAATCCACGTCGCCTCCACATAAACCGTCCCCTTCCTACACTTAATCCACGTCCTCCTGCAGTTCATCCACTTCTTCCACTCTGTCTCCCGCTGTGATGGAGTATATATACCCTTAAACCAACCTGAACAACGAGCGTTGGGAATTATAACATTCTATGGGAGTAAAATGTATCCTGCCATGCTATTTATGCAAATTATGTCAGAAACAGCAACATCTTGGCATCTTGATGCGGGGAAATCTTCAAAGCTTGCCCGACCTAATGCATGACCTAGTTTTACTAGCAGGGTTTTCCACTGGTGACGCCTCCTACCACTGCTCCGCTATATCTATTTGCAATATATAAGCTCTAACTCCGCGTACATGATGTACTTTTTTTCAAGACTGATGGACTGAACACATTGACTCCAGCCTGAGGGACTGATAACCTTCAACTCCTCCTCATCTTCCACCGTTCTTCTCTGTATTGGACTGGGGAAGCCACTGGCTGGTGAAGCGTTTCCAGAATAAAAATGCTCAAACGCTACAAGAGTGTCTCATTTATCAAGATACACTAGCATTGTAGGTTTGGAGCTTATCGAAACAAGCATTTTCCAATTAAATGAAAATTCATTTGTTTAATATAACTGACCAATTAAAACTTCCACAAATCAAAATCAATGTCTTTTACACATTCCAGTTTCAGTCACAACCTATTTAGAATACAAACCACGGAACGGATGGGGGCTTGACCCCATGGTAAGCCCTAAAACTCGCGGACAAGAGCGGTAACCAGTGGGACAGCTGGCTCTAATAGGATTCATCGAGTTACATATATTTCTATACACCATAGGGAGGTTAGCATGGGCCACTACTGTGACTTCAAATGAATGTTTTTTTTAAAGACAAATCCCACGTCAGCGAGGCTGTGACGTAGTCTACTTCCGTGATTTGTTTGCATTCGTGTTATTATGATTTCGTGAGTTATGGAGAATACACCGATGATGAGGCCTATTAGAAGAAGCCTCGTGCAAGTTATCGTGTTGAACCCAAAATCAGGAATGGCTTTTAAATTTAAAAAAAAAAAAAGGGGAACAATAGTGCCAGAAACCGTCTCCTGGTTATAGTTGACCAGCTTTGATAATTTGAAGCCAATCGAAAGAGGTGTTTTCAAGGTTAGAAACCTCGGAAGCACAAAAAAACGCTCAACAAGAGAATACGACCCACTACACAATAAAGCAGCGTGAAGCTCAATATTTATATTTTCACGAAACTCGTGAAATTTTAGAACGTCATGAAACCCAGAGTTTTCAATATTTCCAAGTTTTCTCTTCTTGCTTATATTATATTTAAGTTTCTCTTCAATCATGAAAGACAATAAATTTTTTTTTTTATGGCACTGGAATTTTCCTTCTTTCCTTGAGTTACGACATATGATGTAACTTCGTTACGGTCATAAAAAATTGCAAATTTTACCTCAAAATCTTTCTCTAAGTAAAAGACATCATTGCTGGAGGTTTAAATCAGATCACATGATGCATTCACAAATTATGGCATGAAAATCAATATCTAGTTTTAAAAATTTCTCAAATAAAATTGGTAATTTGGGACGTACTCAGTCAGTGCTTTAATACGGAAATGTCTCTAATTAAAATGCACCCGTGATCAGGGTTTGAAACCGATCACAAGAGTCATTCCTCAGTTATTGCATAAAAAAGATTGTTAAATAAAACTATAAAAAATGATACAGTCTAGTATGACTGCAGACTTTCTCTAGAACACATCGACACCATGCCTAACCCTTCTAGGGTAGGGTAGGTGCCTGAGTCCGAGCCTTTAGCTCATAAGACTGTCATTCCCATTAGCTCCCTTGTGGCGGGGATGGCAGACCAGAGAGGCCTAGCTTGTGGCTAGGCCTGGGGACAGTTGGTCCCAAAGATGAGGAGGTACTTGTGCCTCCTCCCATGGGAGACTTAGATCTCAGACACTCCCTAAAGAGGGAGCCAAGGCCGGGCCACCACTTGGAAAAGGCCCGGGCCGGGAGAATACCGGCGAATCTTTAATAATAATTCTCTAGAACAAGGCACTGAAAATGGGTTGGGCAAATATGTTTGTTAGTTGGTTTGGGTTTGAGAATAACCTGCCTACTATGACCCAGTAGGTCTGCTGCAATCTTCCCGATTTTTATGTTCTTATCACTGAAAGATGCTGATTTAAGAAGATATTCTCCAATTATTATTCTTATTCCTAGATTATTAGCTATGTTAACAAATTATTAAATTTACATCTGCACATGTTAAACTCATCTAGTGCCATCCACTCGCTAAGATGCACCAACCATTAAAAATTGAAACTGTTGACAACAGATACAGTCAAATTCTTTCAAGAAAGAAAAATTCCACTGACGAACGTCAGTGCCAACCTTAATTAACCTATAAATGCTACACAAATGTTGAAAGTTCATGCTGAACTGAAGAGACTTTCTCGTGATATCGCAGCGAAACTAAAATCGGGAATGATCTATTTAAAATTAGCGAGAGTCCACCAACACGCACGAGCAATGCATAGATCACCTCCCAGTGCAGTATACCCGCAATGAAAATTTTGCAACCGAGCGGAGGAGTCGTTCTCAAGTTATAAACGACGACCTTGGAGGAAAGAAAAACAAAAATTCTGGCCTCCACTAAAAGGTATCTGGGATGCCTACTAATTCCCAGCATTGTCAGTCACTTTGTCCTCTGATCAAACCTCATTACACGAAATTCCTGAGGCTCGCTCTGAACCCCAAGATCTTAGTGTTTTCCAGTGATAATGCTAATATTAAAAATTAAAAAAACCCAGACGAGGTACTATGAAAGTGGTTGAAAGAGAATTGTTTAATTTTTCTTCAAGAGTTTTCGTTTTTAACTTGAGAACGCCATCTTCAGATTTTTACCACCGGTGTGCTATATCTGGGGAAGGTGTACTGCTGGTGTCCTCTGATTAAGTTGTACATACATTCTTACTAATTTTAGTTGAGGCTCGATATCTTCAGAAAGCCTCTTCTGATTGGCTTTAAATTTTTGGTTGCAGTTGCTGTTGTTGCTTTCGATATTGCTTTTGCTGCTGCTAGTGTTGCTGTTTTAACTGTTAAGATTTTGAGGTTCTTGCTTCCCGTTAGCTTCTTTTTATTATTTTTTTTACCGCTGCTGTTGTTATCGTAGTCCTTGCTTTTGTTATTAGTAATCTTCCTGATGCGTCGATACATTTCGTCGTGGTGGTTATGACTGTTATTTTGTGGATATTTTTGATATTTTATTGTGATTTTTGTCGCTGTCATTTTATTTCGTTTTTGCTGATGATGTTGTTTTAGTGATAATGACGGTAGTGGTGATGGTGGTGGTGGTAGTAATAGTGGTGAAAGTGTAGGTGGTGGGGGTGGAAGTTAGGGTGGCAGTGGTGGCATTGGGGGTGTTGGAAGTGGTGGTGGTGGTGGTGGAAGTGTGAGTGTTCAAAGTGGTTGTGATGTTGGAAGTGGTGTTGGAAGTGGTGGCGGTGGAAGTGGGAGTATTGGAAGTGGTGGTGGTGGAAGAGAAGGTGGTGGAAATGAGGGAGGTGGAAGTGGTGGTGGTGAAAGTGGAAGTGGTGTTGGTTGAAGTAGTGTTGGTGGATGTGGTGGTAGGGGTAGTGGTGGTGGTGGTGGAGGAGGTGGTGGTGGTGGGGGTGGTGGAAGTAAAGGTGGTGGAAGTGGTGAGGGTGAAAGTGGTGGTGGTGGGGGTGGTGGAATTAGGGTGGTGGAAGTGGTGGTAGTGGTTGGGGTGGTGGTGATGAGCAGGGTGGAAGTAGGGATGGTGGGGGTGGTTAAAATATTGTTGGTGGGGTTGGAAGTATTGATGCTGGGGGTGGTGGTGGTGGTGGAAGAATTGATGGAGGTGGTGGAAGAATTGGTGCTGAGGGTGGTGGAAGTATTGGTGGTGAGGGTGCAGGAAGAATTGGTGGTGGGGGTGGTGGAAGAATTGGTGGTGGAGGTGGTGGAAGAATTGGTGGTGCAGGTGGTGGATGAATTGGGGGCGGGGGTGGTGGAAGTATTGGAGGTGGAGGTGGTGGAAGTATTGGTGGTGGGGGTGGTGGAAGAATTGGTGGTGGGGGTGGTGAAAGTATTTGTGGTGGGGGTGGTGGAAGTATTGGTGGTAGGGGTGGTGGAAGTATTGGAGGTGGTGGTGGTGGAAGTATTGGTGGGGGAGGTGGTGGAAGTATTGGTGGTGGGAGTGGTGGAAGTATTGGTGGTGGAGGTGGTGGGGGTGGTGGAAGTATTGGTGGTGGGGGTGGTGGAAGAATTGGTGGTGGGAGTGGTGGAGGAATTGGTGGTGGAGGTGGTGGAAGAATTGGTGGTGGGGGTGGTGGATGTATTGGTGGTGAGGGTTGTGGAAGTATTGGTGGCGGGGGTGGTGGGGGTGGTGGTGTAAGAATTGGTGGTGGGGGTGGTTGAAGTATTGGTGGTGGGGGTGGTGGAAGAATAGGTGATGGAGGTGGTGGAAGAATTGGTGGTGGGGGTGGTGGAAGTATTGGTGGTGGGGGTGGTGGAGGTGGTAGAAGAATTGTTGGTGGGGGTGGTGGATGTATTGGTGGTGGGGTGGTGGTTGTGGTGGGGGTGGTGGAAGTATTGGTGGTGGGGGTGGTGGATGTATTGGTGGTGAGGGTTGTGGAAGTATTGGTGGCGGGGGTGGTGGGGATGGTGGAAGAATTGGTGGTGGGGGTGGTGGAAGTATTGGTGGTGGGGGTGGTGGATGCATTGGTGGTGGGGTGGTGGATGTATTGGTGGTTGGGGTGGTGAAAGTATTGGTGGTGGGGGTGGTGGATGTATTGATTGTGGGGGTTGTGGATGTATTGGTGGTGGGGGTGGTGGAAATACTGGTGGTGGAGGTGGTGGGGGTGGTGGAAGTATTGCTTGAGGAGGTGGTGGAAGTATTGGTGGTGGGGGTGGTGGAAGAATTGGTGATGGAGGTGGTGGATGTATTAGTGGTGGGGATGGTGGAAGGGGTGGTGGAAGTATTAGCGGAGGGGGTTGTCGAAGAATTGGTGATGGAGGTGGTGGAAAAATTGGTGGTGGGTGTGGTGGATGTATTGGTGGTGGAGTGGTGGAAGTATAGTTGGTGGGAGTGGTTGAAGTATTGGTGGTGGGGGTGGTGGAAGAATAGGTGATACAAGTGGTGGAAGAATTGGTGGTGGGGGTGGTGGAAGTATTGGTGGTGGTGGTGGTGGAGGTGGTAGAAGAATTGGTGGGGGGGGTGGTGGAAGTATTGGTGGTGGGGGTGGTGGAAGTATTGGTGGTGGGGGTGGTGGAAGTATTGGTGGTGGGGGTGGTGGAAGTATTGGTGGTGGGGGTGGTGGAAGTATTGGTGGTGGGGGTGGTGGAAGTATGGGGGGTGGGGGTGGTGGAAGTATTGGTGGTGGGGGTGGTGGAGGTGGTGGAAGTATTGGTGGTGGGGGTGGTGGAAGTATTGGTGGTGGAGGTGGTGGGGGTGGTTGAAGTATTGGTGGTGGAGGTGGAGGAAGTATTGGTGGTGAGGGTGGTGGAAGTATTGGTGGTGGAGGTGGAGGAAGTATTGGTGGTGAGGGTGGTGGAAGTATTGGTGGCGGAGGGGGTGGGGGTGGTGGAAGCATTGGTGGTGTGGGTGGTGGAAGTATTGGTGGTGGGGGTGGTGGAAGTATTGGTGGTGGGGGTGGAGAAAGAATTGGAGGTGGGGGTGGTGGAGGAATTGGTGTTGGAGGTGGTGGAAGAATTGGTGGTGTGGGTGGTGGAAGTATTGACGGTGGGGGTGGTGGAAGTATTGGTGGTGGAGGTGGTGGAAGTATTGGTGGTGGGGGTGGTGGAAGTATTGGTGGTGGGGGTGGTGGATCAATTGGTGGTGGGGGTGGTGGAGGAATTGGTGGTGGAGGTGGTGGGAGTATTGGTGGTGGGGGTGATGGAAGTATTGGTGGTGGAGGTGGTGGGGGTGGTGGAAGTATTGGTTGTGGAAGTGGGGAAAGTATTGGTGGTGAGGGTGGTGGATGCATTGGTGGTGGGGGTGGTGGAAGTTTGGTGGTGATGGGGTGGAGGAAGTATTGGTGGTGGGGGTGGTGGATGTATTGCTGGTGGGGGTGGTGGATGTATTTTTGGTGGGGGTGGTGAAAGTATTGGTTGTGGGGGTGATGGATGTATTGCTGGTAGGGGTGGTGGAAGTACTGGTTGTGGGGGTGGTGGATGTATTGGTGGTGGGGGTGGTGGAAGTATTTGTGGTGGGGGTGGTGGAAGTATTGGTTGTATGGGTGGGGGATGCATTGGTGGTGGGGGTGGTGGATGTTTTGGTGGTGAAGATGGTGAAAGTATTGGTGGTGGGGGTGGTGGTTGTATTGATGGTGTGGGTGGTGGATGTATTGGTGGTGGGGGTGGTGGAAGTATTGGAGGTGGGGTGGTGGAAGTATTGGTGGTGGAGGTTGTGGGGGTGGTGGAAGTATTGCTTGAGGAGGTGGTGGAAGTATTGGTGGTGGGGGTGGTGGAAGTATTGATGGAGGGAGTGGTGGAAGTATTGGCGGTGGGGGTGGTGGAAGAATTGGTGATGGAGGTGGTGGAAAAATTGGTGGTGGGGGTGGTGGAAGTGTTGGTGGTGGGGGTGTTGGAATTATTGGTGGTGGGGGAGGTGGAAGAATAGGTGATGGAGGTGATGGAAGAATTGGTGATGGGGGTGGTGGAAGTATTGGTGGGGGGTGGTGGAGGTGGTGGAAGAATTGGTGGTGGGTGTGGCGGAAGTATTGGTGGTGGGGGTGGCGGAAGTATTGGTGGTGGGGGTGGTGGATGTATTGGTGGTTTGGCTGGTGAAAATATTAGTGCTGGAGGTGTTGGAAGTATTGGTGGTGGAGGTGGTGGAAGTATTGGTGGTGGAGGTGGTGGAAGTATTGGTGGTGGGGGTGGTGGAAGTATTGGTGGTGGAGGTGGTGGGGGTGGTGGAAGTATTAGTGGTGGAGGTGGTGGGGGTGGTGGACGTATTGGTGGTGGGTGTGGGGGAAGTATTGGTGGTGGGGGTATTGGTGATGGGGGTGGTGGAAGTATTGGTAGCATTGGTGGTGGGGGTGGTGGTAGTAGGTGAGGTGGGGTGGTGGATGTATTGGTGGTGGGGGTGGTGGAAGTATTGGTGGTGGAGGTGGTGGAAGTATTTGTGGTGGAGATGGTGGAAGAATTGGTGGTGTGGGTTGTGGATGTAGTGTTGGTGGGGGTGGTGGAAGTATTGGTGGTGGGGGTGGTGGAAGAATTGGTGGTGGGGTTGGTGAAAGTATTTGTGGTGGGGTGTGGTGGAAGTATTGGTGGAGGTTGTGGAAGTATTGGTGGTGGGGTTGGTGGAAGTATTGGTGGTGGGGTTGGTGGAAGTATTGGTGGTGGGGGTGGAGGAGGTATTGGTGATGGGGTGGTGGAAGTATTGGTGGTGGAGGTGGGGGAAGCGTTGGTGGTGGAGGTGGTGGAAGTATTGGTGGTGGAGGTGGGGGAAGTGTTGGTGGTGTGGGTGGTGGAAGTACTGGTGGTGGATGTGGAGGGGATGGTGGAAGTATTGGTGGTGGAGATGGTGGAAGAATTGGTGGTGTGGGTGGTGGAAGTATTGTTGGTGGTGGTGGTGGAAGTATTGGTGGTGGAGGTGGTGGAAGCATTGGTGGTGGGGTTGGTGGAAGAATTGGTGGTGGGGGTGGTGAAAGTATTTGTGGTGGGGGTGGTGGAAGTATTGGTGGTAGGGGTGGTGGAAGTATTGGAGGTGGTGGTGGTGGAAGTATTGGTGGGGGAGGTGGTGGAAGTATTGGTGGTGGGAGTGGTGGAAGTATTGGTGGTGGAGGTGGTGGGGGTGGTGGAAGTATTGGTGGTGGGGGTGGTGGAAGAATTGGTGGTGGGAGTGGTGGAGGAATTGGTGGTGGAGGTGGTGGAAGAATTGGTGGTGGGGGTGGTGGATGTATTGGTGGTGAGGGTTGTGGAAGTATTGGTGGCGGGGGTGGTGGGGGTGGTGGAAGAATTGGTGGTGGGGGTGGTTGAAGTATTGGTGGTGGGGGTGGTGGAAGAATAGGTGATGGAGGTGGTGGAAGAATTGGTGGCGGGAGTGGTGGAAGTATTGGTGGTGGGGGTGGGGGTGGTGGTAGAAGAATTGTTGGTGGGGGTGGTGGATGTATTGGTGGTGGGGTGGTGGATGTGGTGGGGGTGGTGGAAGTATTGGTGGTGGGGGTGGTGGATGTATTGGTGGTGAGGGTTGTGGAAGTATTGGTGGCGGGGGTGGTGGGGGTGGTGGAAGAATTGGTGGTGGGGGTGGTGGAAGTATTGGTGGTGGGGGTGGTGGATGCATTGGTGGTGGGGTGGTGGATGTATTGGTGGTTGGGGTGGTGAAAGTATTGGTGGTGGGGGTGGTGGATGTATTGATTGTGGGGGTTGTGGATGTATTGGTGGTGGGGGTGGTGGAAATACTGGTGGTGGAGGTGGTGGGGGTGGTGGAAGTATTGCTTGAGGAGGTGGTGGAAGTATTGGTGGTGGGGGTGGTGGAAGAATTGGTGATGGAGGTGGTGGATGTATTAGTGGTGGGGATGGTGGAAGGGGTGGTGGAAGTATTAGCGGAGGGGGTTGTCGAAGAATTGGTGATGGAGGTGGTGGAAAAATTGGTGGTGGGTGTGGTGGATGTATTGGTGGTGGAGTGGTGGAAGTATAGTTGGTGGGAGTGGTTGAAGTATTGGTGGTGGGGGTGGTGGAAGAATAGGTGATGGAAGTGGTGGAAGAATTGGTGGTGGGGGTGGTGGAAGTATTGGTGGTGGGGGTGGTGGAGGTGGTAGAAGAATTGGTGGTGGGGGTGGTGGAAGTATTGGTGGTGGGGGTGGTGGATGTCGTGGAGGTCGGGGTGGTGGAGGTGTTGGTCGTGGTGGTGGTGGAGGTGGTGGAAGTATTGGTGGTGGGGGTGGTGGAAGTATTGGTGGTGGAGGTGGTGGGGGTGGTTGAAGTATTGGTGGTGGAGGTGGAGGAAGTATTGGTGGTGAGGGTGGTGGAAGTATTGGTGGTGGAGGTGGAGGAAGTATTGGTGGTGAGGGTGGTGGAAGTATTGGTGGCGGAGGGGGTGGGGGTGGTGGAAGCATTGGTGGTGGGGGTGGTGGAAGTATTTGTGGTGGGGGTGGTGGAAGTATTGGTGGTGGGGGTGGAGAAAGAATTGGAGGTGGGGGTGGTGGAGGAATTGGTGTTGGAGGTGGTGGAAGAATTGGTGGTGTGGGTGGTGGAAGTATTGACGGTGGGGGTGGTGGAAGTATTGGTGGTGGAGGTGGTGGAAGTATTGGTGGTGGGGGTGGTGGAAGTATTGGTGGTGGGGGTGGTGGATCAATTGGGGGTGGGGGTGGTGGAGGAATTGGTGGTGGAGGTGGTGGGAGTATTGGTGGTGGGGGTGATGGAAGTATTGGTGGTGGAGGTGGTGGGGGTGGTGGAAGTATTGGTTGTGGAAGTGGGGAAAGTATTGGTGGTGAGGGTGGTGGATGCATTGGTGGTGGGGGTGGTGGAAGTTTGGTGGTGGGGGTGGAGGAAGTATTGGTGGTGGGGGTGGTGGATGTATTGCTGGTGAGGGTGGTGGATGTATTTTTGGTGGGGGTGGTGAAAGTATTGGTTGTGGGGGTGATGGATGTATTGCTGGTAGGGGTGGTGGAAGTACTGGTTGTGGGGGTGGTGGATGTATTGGTGGTGGGGGTGGTGGAAGTATTTGTGGTGGGGGTGGTGGAAGTATTGGTGGTGTGGGTGGTGGATGCATTGGTGGTGGGGGTGGTGGATGTATTGGTGGTGAAGATGGTGAAAGTATTGGTGGTGGGGGTGGTGGTTGTATTGATGGTGTGGGTGGTGGATGTATTGGTGGTGGGGGTGGTGGAAGTATTGGAGGTGGGGTGGTGGAAGTATTGGTGGTGGAGGTTGTGGGGGTGGTGGAAGTATTGCTTGAGGAGGTGGTGGAAGTATTGGTGGTGGGGGTGGTGGAAGTATTGATGGAGGGAGTGGTGGAAGTATTGGCGGTGGGGGTGGTGGAAGAATTGGTGATGGAGGTGGTGGAAAAATTGGTGGTGGGGGTGGTGGATGTATTGGTGGTTGGGGTGGTGGAAGTATTGGTGCTGGGGGTGTTGGAATTATTGGTGGTGGGGGAGGTGGAAGAATAGGTGATGGAGGTGATGGAAGAATTGGTGATGGGGGTGGTGGAAGTATTGGTGGGGGGTGGTGGAGGTGGTGGAAGAATTGGTGGTGGGTGTGGCGGAAGTATTGGTGTTGGAGGTGGTGGAAAAATTGGTGGTGGGGGTGGTGGATGTATTGGTGGTTTGGCTGGTGAAAATATTAGTGCTGGAGGTGTTGGAAGTATTGGTGGTGGAGGTGGTGGAAGTATTGGTGGTGGAGGTGGTGGAAGTATTGGTGGTGGGGGTGGTGGAAGTATTGGTGGTGGAGGTGGTGGGGGTGGTGGAAGTATTAGTGGTGGAGGTGGTGGGGGTGGTGGACGTATTGGTGGTGGGGGTGGTGGAAGTATTGGTGGTGGGGGTATTGGTGATGGGGGTGGTGGAAGTATTGGTAGCATTGGTGGTGGGGGTGGTGGTAGTAGGTGAGGTGGGGTGGTGGATGTATTGGTGGTGGGGGTGGTGGAAGAATTGGTGGTGGGGGTGGTGGAAGAATTTGTGGTGGAGATGGTGGAAGAATTGGTGGTGTGGGTTGTGGAAGTAGTGTTGGTGGGGGTGGTGGAAGTATTGGTGGTGGGGGTGGTGGAAGAATTGGTGGTGGGGGTGGTGAAAGTATTTGTGGTGGGGTGTGGTGGAAGTATTGGTGGAGGTTGTGGAAGTATTGGTGGTGGGGTTGGTGGAAGTATTGGTGGTGGGGTTGGTGGAAGTATTGGTGGTGGGGGTGGAGGAGGTATTGGTGATGGGGTGGTGGAAGTATTGGTGGTGGAGGTGGGGGAAGCGTTGGTGGTGGAGGTGGTGGAAGTATTGGTGGTGGAGGTGGGGGAAGTGTTGGTGGTGTGGGTGGTGGAAGTACTGGTGGTGGATGTGGAGGGGATGGTGGAAGTATTGGTGGTGGAGATGGTGGAAGAATTGGTGGTGTGGGTGGTGGAAGTATTGTTGGTGGTGGTGGTGGAAGTATTGGTGGTGGAGGTGGTGGAAGCATTGGTGGTGGGGTTGGTGGAAGAATTGGTGGTGGGGGTGGTGAAAGTATTTGTGGTGGGGTGGTGGAAGTATTGGTGGTGGAGGTTGTGGAAGTATTGGTGGTGGGGTAGGTGGAATTATTGGTGGTGAGGGTGGTGGAAGTATAGGTGAAGGGGTGGTGGAAGTATTGGTGGTGGAGGTGGGGGAAGTGTTGGTGGTGGAGGTGGTGGAAGTATTGGTGGTGGGGGTGGTGAAAGTACTGGTGGTGGATGGTGAGGATGGTGCAAGTATTGGTGGTGGAGATGGTGGAAGTATTGGTGGTGGGGGTGGTGGAAGTATTGTTGGTGGTGGTGGTGGAAGTATTGGTGGTGGGGGTGGTGGATGTATTGGTGGTGGGGGTGATGGAAGTATTAGTGGAGGTGGTTGTGGAAGTATTGGCGGTAGGGGTGGTGGATGAATTGGTGATGGAGGTGCTGGAAAAATTGGTGGTGGGGTTGGTGGATGTATTTGTGGTGGGGGTGGTGGAAGTATTGGTGGTGGGGGTGTTGGAAGTATTGGTGGTGGGGATGGTGGAAGAATAGGTGATGGAGGTGGTGGAAGAATTGGTGGTGGGGGTGGTGGAAGTATTGGTTGTGAGAGTGATGGAGGTGGTGGAAGTATTGGTGGTGGGGGTGGTGGAGGTGGTGGAAGAATTGGTGGTGGGGGTGGTGGAAGTATTGGTGGTGGGGGTGGTGGAAGTATTGGTGGTGGAGGTGGTGGAAGTATTGGTGGTGGGGGTGGTGGAAGTATTGGTGGTGGAGGTGGTGGGGGTGGTGGAAGTATTGGTGGTGGAGGTGGTGGGGGTGGGGGTCGTATTGGTGGTGGAGGTGGTGTGGGTGGTGGAAGTATTGGTGGTGGAGGTGGTGGGGGTGGTGGAAGTATTAGTGGTGGAGGTGGTGGAAGTATTGGTGGTGGGGGTGGTGGAAGTATTGGGAGTGGTGGAAGTATTGGCGGTGGGGGTGGTGGAAGTATTGGTGGTGGGGGTTTTGGAAGTATTGGTGGTGGGGGTGGTGGAAGAATTGGTGGCGGGAGTGGTGGAGAAATTGGTGGTGGAGGTGGTGGGAGTATTGGTGGTGGGGGTGGTGGAAGTATTGGTGGTGGAGGTGGTGGAGGTGGTGGAAGTATTGGTTGTGGAGGTGGGGAACGTATTGGTGGTGGGGGTGGTGGAAGTATTGCGGATGGGGGTGGTGGAAGTATTGGTGGTGAGGGTGGTGGAAGAATAGGTGATGGAGGTGGTGGAAGAATTGGTGGTGGGGGTGGTGGAAGTATTGGTGGTGGGGGTGGTGGAGGTGGTGGAAGAATTGGTGGTAGGGGTGGTGGAAGAATTTGTGGTGGGGGTGGTGGATGTATTGGTGGTGGGAGTCGTGGAAGTTTTGGTTTGGAGGTGGTGGAAGTATTGGTGGTGGAGGTGGTGGAAGTATTGGTGGTGGGGGTGGTGGAAGTATTGGTGGTGGAGGTGGTGGAAGTATTGGTGGTGGGGGTGGTGGAAGTATTGGTGGTGTAGGTGGTGGGAGTATTGGTGGTGGGGGTGGTGGAAGAATTGGTGGTGGAGGTGATGGGGGTGGTGGAAGTATTGGTTGTGGAGGTGGGGAAAGTATTGGTGGTGAGGGTGGTGGATGTATTGGTGGTGGGGTGGTGGAATTATTGGTGGTGGGAGTGGTGAGGGTGGTGGAAGTATTGGTGGTGGGGGTGGTGGAAGTATTGGTGGTGGGGGTGGTGGATGTATTGGTGGTGGGGGTGGTGAAAGTATTGGTGGTGGGGGTGGTGGAAGTATTGGTGGTGGGGGTGGTGGAAGTATTGGTGGTGGGGGTGGTGGAGTGATGGGGGTGGTGTTGGTGGTGGGAGTATTGGTGGTGGGGGTGGTGGATGTATTGGTGGTGGGGGTGGTGGATGTATTGGTGGAGGGTTGGTGAAAGTATTGGTGGTGGGGGTGGTGGATGTATTGATTGTGGGGGAGGTGGACGTATTGGTGGTGGGGGTGGTGGAAGTATTGGTGGTGGGATGGTGGAAGTATTGGTGGTGGGTGTGGTGGAAGTATTGGTGGTGGAGGTGGTGGGGGTGGTGGAAGTATTGCTTGTGGAGGTGGTGTAAGTATTGGTGGTGTAGGTGGTGGAAGAATTGGTGATGGAGGTGGTGGAAGAATTGGTGGTGGGGGTGGTGGAAGAATTGGTGGTGGGGGTGGTGGATGTATTATTGGTGGGGGTGGTGGAAGTATTGCTGGAGGGGGTGGTGGAAGTATTGGCGGTGGGGGTGGTGGAAGAATTGGTGATGGAGGTGGTGGGGGTGGTGGATGTATTGGTGGTGGGGGTGGTGGAAGTATTGGTGGTGGTGGTGGTGGAAGTATTGGTGGTGGGGGTGGTGGAAGAATTGGTGGTGGGGGTGGTGGAAGTATTAGTGGTGGGGGTGGTGGAAGTATTGGTGGTGGAGGTGGTGGAAGTATTGGTGGTGGGGGTGGTGGAAGTATTGGTGGTGGAGGTGGTGCGAGTTTTGGAAGTATTGGTGGTGGAGGTGGTGGAAATATTGGCTGTGGGGGTGGTGGAAGTATTGGTGGTGGAGGTTGTGGGGGTGGTGGAAGTAATGGTGGTGGAGGTTGTGGTGGTGGTGGAAGTATTGGTGGTGGGGGTGGTGGAAGAATTGGTGGTGGGGGTGGTGAAGGAATTGGTGGTGGAGGTGATGGAAGAATTGGTGGTGGGGTTGGTGAAAGTATTGGCGGTGGGGGTGGTGGAAGTATTGGTGGTGGGGGTGGTGGAAGTATTTGTGGTGGGGGTTGTGGATGTATTGGTGGTGGGGGTGGTGGAAGTATTGGTGTTGGGGGTGGTGGGGGTGGTGGAAGTATTGGTGGTGGGGTTGGTGGATGTATTGGTGGTGGGGGTGGTGGATGTATTGATTGTGGGGGTGGAGGATGTATTGGTGGTGGGGGTGGTGGAAGTATTGGTGGTGGGGTGGTGGAAGTATTGACGGAGGAGGTGGTGGAAGAATTGGTGGTGCGGGTGGCGGAAGAATTTGTTGTAGGGGGGGTGGATGTATTGGTGGTGGCGGTGGTGGAAGTATTGGTGGAGGGGGTGGTGGAAATATTGACGGTGGGGGTGGTGGAAGAATTGGTTATGGAGGTGGTGGGGGTGGTGGATGTATTGGTGGTGGGGGTGGTGGAAGTATTGGTTGTGGGGGTGGTGGATGTATTGGTGGTGGGGGTGGTGGATGTATTGGTTGTTTGGGTGGTGAAAGTATTAGTGGTGGAGGTGGTGGAACTATTGGTGGTGGAGGTGGTGGAAGTATTGGTGGTGGAGGTGGTGGAAGTATTGGTGGTGGGGGTGGTGGAAGTATTTGTGGTGGGGGTGGTGGATGTATTGGTGGTGGGGGTGGTGGAAGTATTGGTGGTGGGGGTGGTGGGGGTGGTGGAAGTATTGGTGGTGGGTGTGGTGGAAGTATTGGTGGTGGGGATGGTGGATGTATTGGTGGTGGTGGTGATGGATGTATTTGTGGTGGGGGTGGTGAAAGTATTGGTGGTGGTGATGGTGGATGTATTGATTGTGGGGGTGGTGGATGTATTGGTGGTGGGGGTGGTGGAAGTATTGGTGGTGGGGTGGTGGAAGTATTGGTGGTGGGGGTGGTGGAAGTATTGGTGGTGGAGGTGGTGGAGGTGGTGGAAGTATTGCTCGTGGAGGTGGTGGAAGTATTGGTGGTGGGGGTGGTGGAAGTATTGGTGGAGGGGGTGTTGGAAGTATTGACGGTGGGGGTGGTGGAAGAATTGGTTATGGAGGTGGTGGAAAAATTGGTGGTGGGGGTGGTGGATGTATTGGTGGTGGGGGTGGTGGAAGTATTGGTGATGGGGGTGGTGGAAGTATTGGTGTTGAGGGTGGTGGAAGAATAGGTGATGGAGGTGGTGGAAGAATTGATGGTGGGGGAGGTGGAAGTATTGGTGGTGGGGGTGGTGGAGGTGGTGGAAGAATTGGTGGTGGGGGTGGTGGAAGTATTGGTTGTGGGGGTGGTGGAAGTATTGGTGGTGGGGGTGGTGGATGTATTGGTTGTTTGGGTGGTGAAAGTATTAGTGGTGGAGGTGGTGGAACTATTGGTGGTGGAGGTGGTGGAAGTATTGGTGGTGGAGGTGATGGAAGTAGTGGTGGTGGGGGTGGTGGAAGTATTGGTGGTGGAGGTGGTGGGGGTGGTGGAAGTATTGGTGGTGGGGGTGGTGGAAGTATTGGTGGTGGGGGTGGTGGAGGTATTGGTGGTGGGGGTGGTGGAAGTATTGGTAGTATTGGTGATGGGGGTGATGGTGGTGGGGGTGGTGGGGTAGTGGAAGTATTGGTGGTGGGGGTGGTGGAAGAATTGGTGCTGGGGGTGGTGGATGTATTGGTGGTTTGGGTGGTGGATGAATTGGTGGTGGGGGTGGTGGAAGAATTGATGGTGGGGGTGGTGAAAGTATTTGTGGTGGGGGTGGTGGAAGTATTGGTGGTTGGGGTTGTGAAAGTACTGGTGGTGGTGGAAGTATTGGTGGTGGGGGTGGTTAAAGTATTGGTTTTGGAGGTGGGGGTAGTGTTGGTGGTGGAGGTGGTGGAAGTATGGTGGTGGGGGTGGTCTAAGTATTGGTGGTGGGGGTGGTGGAAGTGCTGGTGGTGGAGGTGGTGGGGGTGGTGGAAGTATTGCTTGTGGAGGTGGTGGAAGTATTGGTGGTGGGGGTGGTGGAAGAATTGGTGGTGGGGGTGGATGATGTATTGGTGGTGGGGGTGGTGGAAGAATTGGTGATGGAGGTTGTGGAAAAATTGGTGGTGGTGGTGGTGGATGTATTGGTGGTGGGGGTGGTGGTGGTTTTGGGGGTGGTGGGGGTGGTGGAAGTATTGGTGGTGGAAGTATTGGTGGTGGGGGTGGTGGAAGTATTGGTGGTGGGGGTGGTGGAAGTATTGGTGGTGGGGGTGGTGGAAGTATTGGTGGTGGGGGTGGTGGAAGTATTGGTGGTGGGGGTGGTGGAAGTATTGGTGGTGGGGGTGGTGGATGTATTGGTGGTTTGGCTGGTGAAAGTATTAGTGGTGGAGGTGGTGGAAGTTTTGGTGGTGGAGGTGGTGGAAGTATTGGTGGTGGAGGCGGTGGAAGTATTAGTGGTGGAGGTGGTGGAAGTATTAGTGGTGGAGGTGGTGGAAGTGTTGGTGGTGGGTGTTGCGGCCCCTGCCAAACTAGCGGTTAAATAGTTAACCTGCCGGCCGGCAGTACCACTGGGTGCGTCATCAAACCCAATGTGGGGGCTGCTGAGCCGGCCTTAGAGCAGTAAGAGCCTGAGTGCCTCACGGTACACACCTAAGCAGTAGGTACCTGACCACCGAAGGGTACACGTCTACTGGCTTTAGTAACAGTATGTACCAGAGCGCCTCGCTGTACACATCTAAGCAGTAGGTACCTGACCACCGAAGGGTACACGTCTACTGGCTTTAGTAACAGTATGTACCAGAGCGCCTCGCTGTACACACCTAAGCAGTAGGTACCTGACCACCGAAGGGTACACGTCTACTGGCTTTAGAAATATTATGTACCTGAGCGCCTCGCTGTACACACCTAAGCAGTAGGTACCTGACCACCGAAGGGTACACGTCTACTGGCTTCAACATTAAGTACCTGAACTCCTCAGGATTCACGTCTATGCAGTAGGTACCTGACCACCGAATCGTACCTATCTACTGGCGTTAGAAGAACCGCTCACCGCAGCTCACTGAGTCTGTTGGCCTCAGTTACTTGACGGCCGCATTCAGTGAGCTTGCAGCATGGTGTTCGGCTAGCGGTGTGTCAACCGCCTTTGGAGAGGATTTACTGGACTACCGGTGATGTCTGTGGACTCACCGTCTACGTTGATCAACTGTGGGCCGGAGTCGTCAGATGCTGTTTAGTGGGACATTACATGAAGAAAAGGTTGGAGTGTTACACTGAACTGGGCCAGGACCGTAGTGTGACACTGAGGGACGTACGATGGAGTGGAACACTGAGATATGCACAGGACCGTAGTGGAACACTGAGATGAAAAGGGTGTCGTGGGACACTGAAGATGGCCTGGTTGTAGTGTACACTGAACAGTGTCGTGTGACTGACTTCGTGTCGTGAGAGGCAGTTGATTGTAATTTATTATTATAAAAATGTTATTTATAATTTATTGTTTTAGCATAGAGATATATATATATAGTGACAGTAGTGTCAAGAGTTGTACCCTGTGTAGGGTTATTAATTATATTTTAGTAAAATGCTGATTATAATTTATTATAGTAACATGTACATATTATTATTATATCATAGTTCAAATACCTCTAGACCAAAGATAGTTGATTTTTATATATTAAAGATTAATTTATATTAATGTGTGTATTTATGTATCCCGAACTCTTTATTACAAAAGGAGTAAATCTTAACATCTCTCTCTTCCTTTTAAAAATTACTTTTTTGTAATAGTGGTGGTGATGGTGGTGATGGTGGTGGTGGTGGTGGTGGTGGTGGTGGGGGTGGTGGAAGTGTTGGTGGTGGGGTTGGTGGAAGTGTTGGTGGTGGGGTTGGTGGAAGTGTTGGTGGTGTGGGTGGTGGAAGTATTGGTGGTGGGGTTGGTGGAAGTGTTGGTGGTGGGGTTTGTGGAAGAGTTGGTGGTATGTTTGGTGGAAGTGTTGGTGGTGGGGGTGGTGGAAGTGTTGGTGGTGGGGTTTGTGGTGGGGGTGGTGGAAGTGTTTGTGGTGATGGGGTGGTTGAAGTGTTGGTGGTGGTGTTGGTGGTGGTGGTGGTGGAAGTGTTGGTGGTGATGGGGTGGAGGAAGTGTTGGTGGTGATGGGGTGGAGGAAGTGATGGTGGTGATGGGGTGGAGGAAGTGATGGTGGTGATGGGGTGGAGGAAGTGATGGTGGTGATGGGGTGGAGGAAGTGATGGTGGTGAGGGGGAGGAAGTGTTGGTGGTGGGGGTGGTGGAAGAGCTGTGAACAAGACAACATAAAGATGATATACGTACAGGTGGCGGTGCTGAGTGGAGTTGCTTCACCAGTTATGCAATGAACATGACGCCTTCAAGGTGGTGGCGGTGGTGATGGTGGTGATGGTGGTGGTGGTGGTGGTGGTGATGGTGGTGATGGTGATGGTGGTGATGGTGGTGATGATAGTGGTGGTGGTGATGGTGTTGATGGTGGTGGTAGTGGTGATGGTGGTGGTGGTGATGTTGGAGGTGATGATGGTGGGGATGGTGGTGGTGGTGGTGATTGTGGTGATGGCAATAGTGGTTGTGAGGATAGTGGTGGTGGTGATGGTGGTGGTGGTGGCGATGATGGTGGTGGTGATTGTGGTGATGGTGGTGGTGGCAATGGTTGTGGTTGTGGTGGTGGTGGTAAAGGTGCTGATGGTGTTGGTGGTGGTGATGATGTTGGTGGTGGTGGTGATGGTGGTGATGTTGGTGGTGATGGTGGTGGCGATTGTAGTGAAGATGTTATTGGTGGTGATGGTGGTGGTGGTGGTGATGGTGGTAGTGATGGTTGTATTTGTGATGGTGGTGGTAGAGGTGGTGATGGTGGTTGTGGGGGTAGTGGTGATGGTGGTAGTGGTGGTGGTAGGTGCTGATGGTGGTGGTAGTAGAGGTGCTGATGATGGTGATGGTGGTGATGGTGGTGGTGGTAGAGGTGGTGATGGTGATGGTAGAGGTGGTGATGGTGGTTATGGTGGTGAACGGGAGAGGTTGTGATGGTAGTGGTAGCAGTGGTTGATGGTGTCGGTTGGCGGTAGTTTTAGTGTTAGTGTTGGATATCTTACCGGTGGTGGAGCTACTGTATTATCCCTTTTACAAAAAAGGAGTTGTATAGACTGTTTGAGAGGCGGTAAACTGGTACACACGGGCACACCTAGAAGTTAAAGAAACAGATATACCAGAATTAGTGACAGAGACAGATTCCATACACAGTTTTATTTGGAGACATGATGCAGCCCACCTGGCCAGGAGACGGCAATGCCAACCCCACAGGCAATGATGAGAATGAACGAGAAGCAGTGACTCGAACCCCAAATCCACAAATAGGTAGATACATACAATAACCTAGAATAATAGTTACATAACCATCCTAACAACGACCAGTTCTACCAAGGCAAATGCAGTCTTCCCGCACAGATAAGCGTTCAAGAATAGGGACGCAGTTCAAGAATACTCAGTGACTGGAATAAAATACAAATAACCCTAAAACAACGACGTTTCGGTCCGATTTGGACTTGTAATGGTTCCAGTCGGACTAAACGTCGTCGTACGCTTCTCTCTCCTATGTGCGGGTTATTTGTGTAATACTGGGAAAAGATGGGAATGCAAGAACATGTATCAAGGAGTCGACAGTGGGGATGTATCCGCAGCTGGTGGAGGACATCACAATCAAGGTGCTAACAATAAGTTTGTCATGATGTGGGACATCAGAGGCGCATCTAAGCTAAACTTACTACACACACCCACTCACACACACACACACACACACACACACACACACACACACACACACACACACACACACACACACACGCACACATACACAGGCGATGTAGTGGAGGCAGAATCCATACATAGCTTTAAGCAGAGGTATGATAAAGTTCACGGTTCAGGGAGAGTGACCTAGTAGCGACCAGTGAAGAGGCGGGGCCAGGAGCTCGGACTCGACCCATGCAACCTCAACTAGGTGAGAACTAGGTGAGTACGCACACACACACACACACATGCACACCCTGACAGGGAGGCAACAACGAGTCATGGTACGCGACGAGGTGTCAGAGTGGGCGCCTGTGACAAGCGGAGTTCCCCAGGGGTCAGTCCTAGGACCTGTGCTGTTTTGGTATATGTGAACGACATAACGGAAGGGATAGACTCAGAAGTGTCCTTGTTTGCAGATGATGCAAAGTTAATGAGAAGAATCAAATCGGATGAGGATCAGGCAGGACTACAAAGAGACCTGGACAGGCTACAAGCCTGGTCCAGCAACTGGCTCCTTGAATTTAACCCTGCCAAATGCAAAGTCATGAAGATTGAGGAAGGGCAAAGAAGACCGCAGACACAATATAGTTTAAATGGCCAAAGACTGCAAACCTCACTCAAGGAAAAAGATCTGGGGGTGAGTATAACACCGAGCATATCTCCTGAGGCGCACATCAATCAGATAACTGCTGCAGCATACGGGCGCCTGGCAAACCTACGGATAGCGTTCCGATACCTCAGTAAGGATTCGTTTAAGACTCTGTATACCATTTACGTCAGGCCCATACTGGAGTATGCAGTACCAGTTTGGAACCCACACCTAGTCAAGCACGTCAAGAAATTAGAGAAAGTGCAAAGGTTTGCAACAAGACTAGTCCCAGAGCAACGGAGATTGTCCTACGAAGAAAGGTTGAGGGAAATCGGCCTGACGACACTGGAGGACAGGAGGGTCAGGGTAGACATGATAACGACATATAAAATACTGCGCGGAAGGTGGACAAAGACGGGATGTTCCAGAGAAGGGACACAGGCACAAGAGGTCACAATTGGAAGTTGAAGACTCAGATGAATCAAAGGGATGTTAGGAAGTATTTCTTCAGTCATAGAGTAGTCAGGCCGTGGAATAGCCTAGAAAGTGACGTAGTGGAGGCGGGAACCATATATAGTTTTAAGGCGAGGTATGATAGAGCTCATGGGGCAGGGACAGAGAGGACCTAGTAGCAATCAGCGAAGAGGCGGGGCCAGGAGCTGTGACTCAACCCCTGCAACCACAAATAGGTGAGTACAAATAGGTGAGTACACACACACACACACACATACACACACACACACACACACACACACACGCACACACACACACACACACACACACACACGCACATGCACGCCACGCACCACACACACACAATACTGATTCAAGAGCTAAAGTAGCAGGTAAGAATAGCAGGTAAAGCACTGCCCTGGATAAAGGAATATCTGACAGGAAGGAAAAACAACGTGTTGGTATGTGACGCGTTGTCAGTGTGGGTGCATGTGACGAGCGGGGTTCCACAAGTGTCAAACGTAAGTTCGGTGCTGTTTCACGTATTTGTGAAGGACATGAGGGAACGAACAGATTCAGATGTGTCTCTGTTCGCAGACGATATGAAGCTAATAAAGAGAATACAAGTAGACGAGGATCAGGTAAATCTACATGAGAGATCTGGATAGTCTGCAAGCCCAGGCCAACAAATGGCTCCTGGAATTTAACTCAAAGTTCAAAGTCGTGAAGCTTGAGGGAGGACACAGAAGACCGCAGAAGGAGTTCAGGCTGGAGAGAGAGGGAAGGGGGGTCAAAGGATGCAAACCTAACTCCAAGAAAAGGGTCTTGGGGTTAGCATCATCCCGATCACATCTCCTGAAGTATAACTGCAGTATATAGACGCCTGAAAAAACATATAAGTAAGGAAGGAGTCTTTCACGATACTGTACACCGTGTACGTCAGGCCCATAATGGAGTATGCAGCACCAGTATGGAGCCCACACCTGGTGAAACACATCAAGAAATTAGAGAAAGTGTCTTATGAGGACAGGTTAAGGGAACTCAACCTGACGAAACTAGATGACATGAGGGACATGATAAGGACGTATAAAATACTGAGAGGAATTAACATGATGGACAGGGTCAGTAAGTTCCAGAGATGGGACACTGGAACAAGAGGATACAATTTGAAGCTGAAAACTCAGATGAGTGACAGGGATGTTAGGAAGTCCTTCTTCAGCCTTAGAGCTGTCAGGAAGTGGAACAATCTGGAGAATGCAGTAGTGGAGGCAGGATCCATACATGAGGAGTGATAGGGTTCTTGGAGCAGGGAGAGAGTAGAACTAGTAGCGACCAACGACGAGGCGGGACCAGCAGCTGTGACTTTACTCCTGCAACCACAAATGGGTGAGTACAAACACATACACACCCACACATCACACAGACCACACACACACACACACACACACACACACACACACACACACACACACACACACACACACACACACACACACACATGTGGTGGAGGTGTGTTAGTGTGGTGGGTTCTCTTGCGTGACAGGTGTACAATATTATTTCAAGGAAGATACTTTTGGTTGTGTTGGAAGAATAATATAAGTAGACTTATGTACACGTCGTGTTTCGACCAAGCCTGGATGCTGACTGGCTGCTTGGCTTCTGCCAGCTCAGGAGCCAGGAGCCAGGTACCAGGCACCGGGAGCCAGGTACCAGGCTCCAGGAGCCAGGTACCAGGCGCCAGGAGCCAGGTACCAGGCGCCAGTCAAAAATACGAACTCTAACAGCTGTCCAGTCGTGGCATTATACAACGAATGTACAACACTAACACTAACACGCACACTCGCGCACACACACACACACACACACACACACACACACACACACACACACACACACACACACACACACACACACACACACACACACACACACACACTCCCCCGAAAAATTCTGATTTTTATGCATCATTTCAACTTAAAAAAAAAGGTACAAATCCACACAAAGCTCATTAAACTATGTTAACGCGATTATTGTAGCATCATCATTCTAGCAGGAGAGTGCTTCCTAAATCATTCTAACATCACTGCTTCCTAAATTATGCCGAAAACTTATGAGCATTATGCTGATACCACTGTGCTACATAATCATATTAATGCTGAAATGCATCATATGCTGAAATTTTAAATTGGTAGAAAAAATTCAGCATTAGTTCATTATGCAAATTGGTAAGTACAACTAATTTTCTGTGCATGAATCTGGAATGCAATTCTGCCACTGTTGATTTAGTTATATTTCAGAGGTTCCTCTGTCACTGTCAGGGTAATGCTGTCATTAGCCGTGTGTTGCTGTCTGCTACTAGCCAGGTAATGCCGTCACTATTCGGGTATGGCTGTCACAGTCCGGGTAATACTATCACTGTCAGGGTAATACTCTCACTCTGAGGGTAATGCTGTCACTATTCATGTAATGCTATCAATCTCCAGGCAATGCTGTCAGTACCGCCACCATCTGAGCAAAGCAGTCATTTCTCTGGGTAATACTCTCCCTATTACGAACACAGGTAAAGAATGGCCTGTGAGACCTGGTCGTAATGGGAATGTGAGTAAAGAAAACTCAGCATTAGACTATAATGTATATTTTGCCTTCACCCACTATATACAGATATGTACAATATGTACAGATAGAATAATAAGTGTACACCACGGTGACAGATGACAAAGCAGAAGCCAGAGAGAGTGCACCGTACTCAACCAGCAGGAAGGCAAGTCTGCCAGTGCTTACCGCAAGTGAACCACATTGCTTCACCTTCGGCGGGCTTGCCTGTGATTGGCCAATGAACCAAGTTACTGATTTAACGACGGGTACCCTACTGATCGTTAAACTCTTAGCATCTGGTTCGCTGGCTGAGAGGCAGCCTATATGGGAGTGTGACATACGCCGAATAAATTGTAACGTACATGCCACAGTCTCTCTCTGGGTAACGCTGTCACTACCCGATACACGACTAGCGAGCGTCATTAAGGTTGCAAGTATCATGTTTATAGTCAGTCAAGGAAAATTTAATTCCTCGCATGCGAATTAATATAGACATTAGGAGTACACGTTCTGTTACAGTGCACTCACATGACAAGAGGTTTATCTTTAAAAATGTATACAGCTAGGGTAAAACTCTTGAAAATATGTGATTTGAATGTAAAATTGTCTTACTGGTAAAGGGAAAACATTTCAGGATGAAAAAATGTGAAGAGTGGGGTTCCCCAAGGATCAGTTCTATGCCTTTTACTATTCTTAACAATGACGTACCGGATGGGATTGGCTCATATGTTTCATTGTTTACTGTTAACGTAAAACTAATATGAATACAAACGGAAGAAGACAGAGTCGAGCTGCAGCTAGACTTGGACACATTATACGAATGATTAAGTGGTTGTTGGAGTTCAACTCAAGCAAGTGCAGTGTCATGAAAAATGGAGATGGAGAGAGGCAACTAGACAATACAGCTTGAGAGGCAAGTAACTGCAATTAACGCCCAAGGAGAAGGATTCTGGAGTGAACATCGCCTACACCATATCGCCAGATATGTTCTGTAAATCACAGAACATCTGAAGAATGTGAAAGGGTTGCTAATCTCAGAATTGCATTCAGAAACCATAGTAAAGATTTTTGTTTTGAGGAATCTCTGCACGACATATGTTATCCCTTATATGGAGTATGCAGCACCAGCATGAAGCCCTTATCTGAAGTTGCATGTAAGAAAGAAGAAAAGGTCTAGAGATTTCCAACAAAACTAGTATCAGAGATGAGAGGACTGAATTATGAAGAGACTAAAGGAACTAAATCTGACGTCGTAGGAAGAAAGGATTAGAAGAGACATACAAGATACTCAGTAGCTTTGGCAAAAGGAAATCGTCCGGGACAGCTTTTTTTTTTTTTAAATGAGATACATAGTGACGAGTGGTCATAGATGGTAGCTAAAAACACAAATGAACAACAGAGACGTAAAGAAACATTCTGTCACTCTCAGGAAGTAAATAAACAGAAGGAGCTAGACGAGGAAGTGGTAGAGGCAAACTCAATACACAGTTTCAGAGGTAGGTGATAAGACCCACGAAGCTAAGAACTAAGAGTGCTTATAGTTGTAGTTTGAGAAGCAGGGCCAGGAGCTGAGTTTCGACCCTCCATCCTCGCAAACACAATTCGGTGGGGGGGGGGAGAGGGGCGCACGCGCCTGTGCATAGACACACACACACATACATACACAAACACACACATAATGTAAAGATAAACACTCACACATACAAACAAACACATTTTCACAGACATACCTATGTCGTGCCGAATAGGTAAAATTGGTAAATTAACAAGAACTCATTTAAAATTAAGTCCTTTCTAAAATTTTCTCTTATGCGTTTAAAGATATTGTTTTTCATTCGTGTTAATGTAAAAATTAATCATTTTTTAAATTGCTCTTGTTATAACCTTGTTATAACAAGAGCAATTTAATTTAGCCTAACCCAGCTAAATATATTTTAAATAAGTTTACAAGACTAGAATGATTTTTTCAAAATTGTTGCATACACAAATTTTTGTTTGCTTATTCGGCAATAAGAGCGTTGCTATTGAAGCCAAAATTGCAAGTTTTACCTATTCGGCACGATATATATATAAATATATATATATATATATATATATATATATATATATATATATATATATATATATATATATATATATATATAGTGTGTGTACTCACCTAATTGTACTCACCTAATTGTGGTTGCAGGGGTCGAGACTCAGCTCCTGGCCCCGCCTCTTCACTGATCGCTACTGGATCCTCTCTCTCTCTGCTTCCTGAGCTTTGTCATACCTCTTCTTAAAACTATGTATGGTTCCTGCCTCCACTACTTCACTTGCTAGGCTATTCCACTTGCTGACAACTCTATGACTGAAGAAATACTTCCTAACGTCCCTGTGACTCGTCTGAGTCTTCAGCTTCCAGTTGTGACCCCTTGTCCCTGTGTCCCCTCTCTGGAACATCCTATCTCTGTCCACCTTGTCTATTCCCCGCAGTATCTTGTATGTCGTTATCATGTCTCCCCTGACCCTTCTGTCCTCCAGTGTCGTCAGTCCGATTTCCCTTAACCTTTCCTCGTACGACATTCCCTTGAGCTCTGGGACTAGCCTTGTTGCAAACCTTTGTACTTTCTCTAACTTCTTGACGTGCTTGACCAGGTGTGGGTTCCAGACTGGTGCTGCATACTCCAGTATGGGCCTAACATACACAGTGTACAGTGTCTTGAACGATTCCTTATTGAGGTATCGGAACGCTATTCTCAGGTTTGCCAGGCGCCCGTATGCTGCAGCGGTTATTTGGTTGATGTGTGCCTCCGGTGATGTACTCGGTGTTATGGTCACCCCAAGGTCTTTCTCCCTGAGTGAGGTCTGTAGTCTTTGTCCACCTAGCCTATATTCTGTCTGCGGTCTTCTTTGCCCCTCCCCAATCTTCATGACTTTGCATTTGGCTGGATTGAATTCGAGGAGCCAGTTACTGGACCACATGTCCAGCCTCTCCAGGTCTCTTTGCAGTCCTGCCTCATCCTCGTCCGATTTAATTCTTCTCATCAACTTCACGTCATCTGCGAACAGGGACACTTCAGAGTCTATTCCTTCCATCATGTCGTTCACATATATCAAAAATAGCACTGGTCCTAGAACTGACCCCTGTGGGACCCCGCTCGTAACAGGCGCCCACTGTGATACCTCTTCACGTACCATGACTCGTTGCTGCCTCCCTGTCAGGTATTCCCTTATCCATTGCAGTGCCCTTCCTTTTATGTGTGCCTGATCCTCCAGCTTCTGCACTAATCTCTTGTGGGGAACTGTGTCAAAGGCCTTCCTGCAGTCTAGGAAAACGCAATCTACCCAACCCTCTCTCTCGTGTCTTACTTCTGTTACCTTGTCATAAAACTCCAGGAGGTTTGTGATACAAGATTTGCCTTCCATGAACCCATGCTGGTTTTCATTTATAATCTTGTTCCTTTCCAGGTGTTCGACCACTCTCCTCCTGATAATCTTCTCCATGACTTTGCACACAATACATGTCAGAGACACAGGTCTGTAGTTTAGTGCCTCGTTTCTGTTTCCTTTCTTAAATATGGGGACTACATTAGCTGTCTTCCATTTCTCAGGTAGTTGCCCAGTTTCAAGGGATGTGTTGAAGATTGTGGTTAGAGGCACACACAGCATCTCTGCTCCTTCTCTAAGGACCCATGGGGAGATGTTGTCCGGTCCCATCGCCTTTGAGGTGTCAAGGTCACTTAAGAGCTTCTTCACCTCCTCCTCAGTTGTTCGTATGTCATCCAACACTTGTTGGTATATTCCCTCTTGATGTTCCCTTCTGTGCTGTCTTCCCACAGCCCTTCCTGTCTCTACTGTAAAAACTTCCTTAAATCTCCTGTTCAGCTCCTCACATACCTCCTGATCATTTCTTGTGAGTTCTCCACCTTCTGTCCTTAATCTGATCACCTGGTCTTTGACTGTTGTCTTCCTCCTGATGTGGCTATACAACAGTTTCGGGTCAGTCTTGATTCTCGATGCTATGTCATTTTCATACTGTCGCTGGGCCTCCCTCCTTACCT
This sequence comes from Cherax quadricarinatus, assembly GCF_038502225.1. Lineage (NCBI taxonomy): Eukaryota > Metazoa > Arthropoda > Malacostraca > Decapoda > Parastacidae > Cherax > Cherax quadricarinatus. The sequence goes on along the minus strand of NC_091302.1, from coordinate 16,030,327 downwards.
GTGCGTACTCATTCCTGGCTCTGCGACTGATCTCCCTATTTTCGTGTGTTCTCTGCCTTCTGTACTTTTTCCATTCTCTATTGCACTTTGTTTTTGCCTCCTTACACCGTCGGGTAAACCAGGGGCTTGTTCTGGTCTTCCCGTTGTTACTGTTGCCCTTGGGAATGAACCTTTCCACTGCCTCCTTGCATTTTGTTGCTACATATTCCATCATTTCATTTACTGGCTTTCCTGCCAGTTCTCTGTCCCACTGGACCTCCCGCATGAAGTTCTTCAACCCTATGTAGTCCCCTCTTTTATAGTCAGGCTTTTCCCATTCTACTCCTGTTATTCTCTCCACTTGCAGCTCTACTATGTATTCAAAGCACAGAACCACGTGGTCGCTAGCTCCTAGGGGACTCTCATACTTGATATCCTCAATGTCTGAGCTGCCCAGGGTGAACACAAGGTCCAATCTTGCTGGTTCATCCTCCCCTCTCACTCTGGTAGTGTCCTTAACATGTTGGTGCATGAGGTTTTCCAGCACCACGTCCAACATCCTGGCTCTCCATGTTTCGGGACCCCCATGTGGCTCCAGGTTTTCCCAGTCAATCTCCCTGTGGTTGAAATCCCCCATAACCAGCAACTTTGCTCTGCTGGAGTGAGCTCTTCTTGCCACCTCAGCAAGTGTGTCCACCATTGCTCTGTTGCTCTCTTCATATTCCTCTCTTGGCCTCATGCAGTTCTGTGGTGGATTATACATCACTGCAATGACCACTTTGTGTTCCCCAGACTGAAGTGTACCTGCTATGTAGTCTCTTTCTCCTGTCTCATCTATTCCTTCCATTTTCTCGAATTTCCATCTGTTTTTTACGAGCAGAGCAACCCCACCTCCCCCCCTACCCCTTCTATCTTTCCTCATGATCTGGTATCCTTGTGGGAAGATTGCATCTGTTATTGTCTCCATGAGTTTTGTTTCTGTAACTGCTATGATGTCTGGGGACTTCTCATTGATTCTTTCTTGCCATTCCTCATGTTTATTCGTTAATCCATCTGCATTTGTGTACCAAACCTTCAACTTCTGTTCTAATACTGTAACTGTGGTGCGGGGGGTGGAAACAGAGGGATCGGTGTGTGATGGTTGGTTTGGAATGTTCAGTTGCCTTGGGGGTGTCGTGGCTGGAGTCCTTCTGCAGGTGTTTCTGGGGGGTGCGCTTGTCCTTCCATTTGATCCTGGGTTATTCTGCTCTCCTTTTTCATTTCCTCCCATTTCTCCTTTCGTTTTTGAACTCTCTCTTTCATTGTCTTCCTTTCGTCCTGTGTTCTGTCTCGGTCGAGGTACACACTCCGGAACTCCTGCTTGCCTCTCAGCCGTGCTTTCTCCTGCAGGATCATGGTTCGGGTTGATTCTGCCTTGAAAATTACTTTGAGAGGCCGATTCCTTTTCTTTGTGAACCACCCAATTCTCCGAAAATTTGCCACCTGGGTCATGTCCCCCTCGCCTATCACCTTCATGATGTCTTCAATCGCTTTTTTCTCCTCCTGCTTTCTTTCATCATAAGTTTCCCCTTTAGCTTCGTCTAGCCCATAGACAAACACGGATCTCTCCCTTTCCACCTCCCACTGTGACTCCCATTGCATCCTCTGATGTGTTTTAGTTCCTTCCCGTGGAGTGTTCCTTCCTTCAGTCCCTTCCCTCGTTATGGCCCCTATGCTTCTTGGTTTATCCTTCCTGCTCACTTGCTCCTGGCCCCCACAGGTATCTGGTAAGGTCCTTGCACATGTCCTAGTTCCATCAATGTCTTCCAACCTCTCTTTCTGTCCTAGAGTGCTCCCTGTCTTTGTTTTGGCCCCATGTGGGTTTGACAGGACCTCTGCATACAGTTTAGTTTCCATGCTTCCTTCGGACCTGTTGTCTGTGTTCGATGTAGCCATTGCCGATGCTACTTCTGTAATATCTTTGTCTCTGTGCTGTTTCAGATGTCTCAGCTCCTCTTCTAATCTCTCTGTGTATGTGTGTGTATGTGTGTGTGTGTGATTGTGTGTCTACACATTTACATACATGTCGTGAACCCATATTTCTGTTCCTTACCATCTCTTGGCACTTGTCTCAGTATTTTGGTTCATACTTAACTGATGGTTCATGATCACTCAGCACTGCTTGTGAGCCTTTGGCCAGTCACACAGTCTGGGAGTGATGCAGTGGAGGCATGATCCATACATAGCTTTAAGAAAAGGTGTGATAAAGCTCTTGGAGCAGGGAGAATGTGGACCTAGTAGCAATCAGCAAAGAGGCGGAGTCAGGAACTGTGACTCGACCCTTGCAATACACAAATAGGCGAGTATAACTCTTGCTTTGAAAGTGGTAAATACCTGGAATATGGTTGATAACTTACATGGTTATTTTTGGTGGAGCAGGTTTTTGTTTTATTGGTGTTGGAGGTCACCTTTGTGATGCCTTTGTTGTTCCTCCTCCTCCTCCTCTCACTACCTACTTTATCCTCGTCTTCACTTTCACCATCAACTTCTCGCCCCCTCCTTGAACTTCCCATTTCCTCCCACCTCCAACTTCGTGTTAGTTCTCAAGCCAGACGACACATCAAGTCCACAGCGTTACCAGCTTCACTTAAATTACCTTACCAACTCCTCGTGTCCGACTATCCCTCAGTCTCGTACTGCCCTCGAGTCTATCCCTCAGTCTTGTACTGTCCTCGAGTCTATCCCTCAATCTTGTACTGTCCTCGAGTCTATCCCTCAGTCTTGTACTGTCCTCGAGTCTATCCTTCAGTCTTGTACTGTCCTCGAGTCTATCCTTCATTCTTGTACTGTTCTCGAGTCAAACTTTCCCTCAGTCTTGTACTGTCCTCGAGTCTATCCTTCAGTGTTGTACTGTCCTCGAGTCAAACTTTCCCTCAGTCTTGTACTGTCCTCAAGTAAAACTATCAGTAGTCTTATACTGTCCTCGTGTCCAGCTATCGGTAGTCATGCAATGTCCTCGTGTCCAACTACATATAGTCCTGTACTGTCCTCGTGTATGACTATCCTTCAGCTTTTTACTGCCCTCGAGTCCATCTATCCCTCTGTTGTGTACTGTCCTCGTGTCCAACTATAAAGAGTCTAGTGTTGTCCTCGTGTCCATGGAACAAACAGTACTGCGTTGTCCCATTATCCCTTCGACTTCAACTGTTCCAGTTTCCAGCGATCCTTACCATTTCCACTGTCACATTCCTTATGTCTCTCAGCTGGTCTCAGACTGTCTCCTAAATTGGGAAGGGAAAGCTGTAAGAGTCAGTAAGATCCATTAAAAAACACAGGAAAATGTGAAAAAAATATGCAATCTGTAAGCAGGAATTTCTAAGAATAAAGAAAAAAAAATATAGGGATATGATCACGACGTATAAAATACCCTAGGACATAGATGTGGTAAATCCGGCCCCCCTTCTCAGTGATGTAATAAGGATGAGATTGTACCAAATTTCTACTGGTTTACTGGTCATTGTTCAGTGGAATTTCTGGTCCTAAGACCAAAACCTTCTGCTGGCTTCCCGGTCCTCGCCATAAAAATTGAAAACATCACACCACATAACTCGACTCACGAAATCGTAATGACACGATTGCAAACAAACCATACCCCGGCCGGGGTATGGTTTCTTCTTGCCGAACATTCTGAATAAATTGTCAAAAATAACATTTGCTTGTGAGTTTCCGTGGGTACTGTGTCCACGGGGTGTTGCTGCTGCATAACGTGGGTGTTGCTGCTGCATAACGTGGGTGTTGCTGCTGCATAACATGGGTGTTGCTGCTGCATAACGTGGGTGTTGCTGCCACACAACATGGGTGTTGCTGCTGCATAACGAGGGTGTTGCTGCTGCATAACGTGGGTGTTGCTGCTGCATAACGTGGGTGTTGCTGCCACACAACATGGGTGTTGCTGCTGCATAACGTGGGTGTTGCTGCTGCATAACATGGGTGTTGCTGCTGCATAACATGGGTGTTGCTGCTGCATAACGTGGGTGTTGCTGCTGCATAACGTGGGTGTTGCTGCTGCATAACGTGGGTGTTGCTGCTGCATAACGTGGGTGTTGCTGCTGCATAACGTGGGTGTTGCTGCCACACAACATGGGTGTTGCTGCTGCATAACGAGGGTGTTGCTGCTGCATAACATGGGTGTTGCTGCTGCATAACATGGGTGTTGCTGCTGCATAACGTGGGTGTTGCTGCCACACAACATGGGTGTTGCTGCTGCATAACGAGGGTGTTGCTGCTGCATAACGTGGGTGTTGCTGCTGCATAACGTGGGTGTTGCTGCTGCATCACGTGGGTGTTGCTGCTGCATAACGAGGGTGTTGCTGCTGCATAACGAGGGTGTTGCTGCTGCATCACGTGGGTGTTGCTGCTGCATAACGTGGGTGTTGCTGCTGCATCACGAGGGTGTTGCTGCTGCATAACGTGGGTGTTGCTGCTGCATAACGAGGGTGTTGCTGCTGCATCACGTGGGTGTTGCTGCTGCATAACGTGGGTGTTGCTGCTGCATCACGTGGGTGTTGCTGCTGCATAACGTGGGTGTTGCTGCTGCATAACGTGGGTGTTGCTGCTGCATAACGTGGATGTTGCTGCTGCATAACGTGGATGTTGCTGCTGCATTGCATTGGTGTTGCTGCTGCATAACGTGGGTGTTGCTGCTGCATAACGTGGGTGTTGCTGCTGCATAACGTGGATGTTGCTGCTGCATAATGTGGGTGTTGCTGCTGCATAACGTGGATGCTGCTGCTGCATAAGGTGGGTGTTGCTGCTGCATTGCATTGGTGTTGCTGCTGCATAACGTGGGTGTTGCTGCTGCATAACATGGGTGTTGCTGCTGCATAACGTGGGTGTTGCTGCTGCATAACGTGGATGCTGCTGCTGCATAAGGTGGGTGTTGCTGCTGCATGACATGGATGTTGCTGCTGCATAACGTGGGTGTTGCTGCTGCATAACGTGCCTGCTGCTGCTGCATAACGTGGGTGTTGCTGCTGCATAACGTGGGTGTTGCTGCTGCATAACATGGGTGTTGCTGCTGCATAACATGGGTGTTGCTGCTGCATAACATGGGTGTTGCTGCTGCATAACGTAGGTGTTGCTGCTGCATAACGTAGGTGTTGCTGCTGCATAACGTAGGTGTTGCTGCTGCATAACGTGGGTGTTGCTGCTGCATAACGTGGGTGTTGCTGCTGCATAACGTGGGTGTTGCTGCTGCATAACGTGGGTGTTGCTGCTGCATAACGTTGATGCTGCTGTTGAATAACGTGGGTGTTGCTGCTGCATAACGTGGGTGTTCCTGCTGTATAATGTGGGTGTTGCTGCTGCATAACGTGAGTGTTGCTGCTGCATAACGTGGGTTTTGCTGCTGCATAACGTGGGTGTTCCTGCTGCATAACGTGGGTGTTGCTGCTGTATAATGTGGGTGTTGCTGCTGCATAACGTGGGTGTTGCTGCTGCATAACGTGGGTGTTGCTGCTGTATAACGTGGGTGTTGCTGCTGTATAACATGGGTGTTGCTGCCGCGTAACGTGGGTGTTGCTGCTGTATAACGTAGGTGTTGCTGCTGCATAACGTGGGTGTTCCTGCTGCATAACGTGGGTGTTGCTGCTGCATAACGTGGGTGTTGCTGCTGCATAACGTGGATGTTGCTGCTGCATAACGTAGGTGTTCCTGCTGCATAACGTGTGTGTTCCTGCTGTATAACGTGGGTGCTGCTGCTGCATGACGTGGGTGCTGCTGCTGCATAACGTGGGTGTTGCTGCTGCATAACGTGGGTGTTGCTGCTGCATAACGTGCGTGTTGCTGCTGCAAAACGAGGGTGTTGCTGCTGCATAACGTGGGTGTTGCTGCTGCATAACGTGGGTGTTGCTGCTGTATAACGTGGGTGTTGCTGCTGCATAACGTGGGTGTTGCTGCTGCATAACGTGGTTGTTGCTGCTGCATAACGTGCGTGTTGCTGCTGCATAACGTGGGTGTTGCTGCTGCATAACGTGCGTGTTGCTGCTGCATAACGTGCGTGTTGCTGCTGCATAACGTGGGTGTTGCTGCTGCATAACGTGGGTGTTGCTGCTGCATAACGTGGGTGTTGCTGCTGCATAACGTGGGTGCTGCCGCTGCATAACGTGGGTGTTGCTGCTGCATAACGTGGGTGTTGCTGCTGCATAACGTGGGTGCTGCCGCTGCATAACGTGGGTGTTGCTGCTGCATAACGTGGGTGTTGCTGCTGCATAACGTGCGTGTTGCTGCTGCATAACGTGGGTGTTGCTGCTGCATAACGTGGGTGCTGCCGCTGCATAACGTGGGTGTTGCTGCTGCATAACGTGGGTGTTGCTGCTGTATAACGTGGGTGTTGCTGCTGCATAACGTGGGTGTTGCTGCTGCATAACGTGGTTGTTGCTGCTGCATAACGTGCGTGTTGCTGCTGCATAACGTGGGTGTTGCTGCTGCATAACGTGCGTTTTGCTGCTGCATAACGTGCGTGTTGCTGCTGCATAACGTGGGTGTTGCTGCTGCATAACGTGGGTGCTGCCGCTGCATAACGTGGGTGTTGCTGCTGCATAACGTGGGTGTTGCTGCTGCATAACGTGCGTGTTGCTGCTGCATAACGTGGGTGTTGCTGCTGCATAACGTGCGTGTTGCTGCTGCATAACGTGGGTTTTGCTGCTGCATAACGTGCGTGTTGCTGCTGCATAACGTGGGTGTTGCTGCTCCATAACGTGCGTGTTGCTGCTGCATAACGTGGGTGTTGCTGCTGCATAACGTGGGTTTTGCTGCTGCATAACGTGCGTGTTGCTGCTGCATAACGTGGGTGTTGCTGCTCCATAACGTGCGTGTTGCTGCTGCATAACGTGGGTGTTGCCGCTGCATAACGTGGGTGTTGCTGCTGCATAACGTGCGTGTTGCTGCTGCATAACGTGCGTGTTGCTGCTCCATAACGTGGGTGTTGCTGCTGCATAACGTGGGTGTTGCTGCTGCATAACGTGGGTGTTGCTGCTGCATAACGTGGGTGTTGCTGCTGCATAACGTGGGTGTTGCTGCTGCATAACGTGGGTGTTGCTGCTGCATAACGTGGGTGTTGCTGCTGCATAACGTGCGTGTTGCTGCTGCATAACGTGCGTGTTGCTGCTGCATAACGTGCGTGTTGCTGCTGCATAACGTGGGTGTTGCTGCTGCATAACGTGGGTGTTGCTGCTGCATAACGTGGGTGTTCCTGCTGCATAACGTGGGTGCTGCCGCTGCATAACGTGGGTGTTGCTGCTGCATAACGTGGGTGCTGCCGCTGCATAACGTGGGTGTTGCTGCTGCATAACGTGGGTGCTGCCGCTGCATAACGTGGGTGTTGCTGCTGCATAACGTGGGTGTTGCTGCTGCATAACGTGAGTGTTCCTGCTGTATAACGTGGGTGTTGCTGCTGTATAACGTGGGTGTTGCTGCTGTATAACGTGGGTGTTGCTGCTGCATAACGTGGGTGTTGCTGCTGCATAACGTGGGTGTTGCTGCTGCATAACGTGGGTGTTGCTGCTGTATAACGTGGGTGTTGCTGCTGCATAACGTGGGTGTTGCTGCTGCATAACGTGGGTGTTCCTGCTGCATAACGTGGGTGTTGCTGCTGCATAACGTAGGTGTTGCTGCTGCATAACGTTGGTGATGCTGCTGCATAACGTGGGTGTTGCTGCTGTATAACTTTGGTGTTGCTGCTGTATAACTTTGGTGTTGCTGCTGTATAACTTTGGTGTTGCTGCTGTATAACTTTGGTGTTGCTGCTGTATAACTTTGGTGTTGCTGCTGTATAACTTTGGTGTTGCTGCTGTATAACTTTGGTGTTGCTGCTGTATAACTTTGGTGTTGCTGCTGTATAACTTTGGTGTTGCTGCTGTATAACTTTGGTGTTGCTGCTGTATAACTTTGGTGTTGCTGCTGTATAACTTTGGTGTTGCTGCTGTATAACTTTGGTGTTGCTGCTGTATAACTTTGGTGTTGCTGCTGTATAACTTTGGTGTTGCTGCTGTATAACTTTGGTGTTGCTGCTGTATAACTTTGGTGTTGCTGCTGTATAACGTTGGTGTTGCTGCTGTATAACTTTGGTGTTGCTGCTGTATAACTTTGGTGTTGCTGCTGTATAACGTTGGTGTTGCTGCTGTATAACGTTGGTGTTGCTGCTGTATAACTTTGGTGTTGCTGCTGTATAACTTTGGTGTTGCTGCTGTATAACTTTGGTGTTGCTGCTGTATAACTTTGGTGTTGCTGCTGTATAACTTTGGTGTTGCTGCTGTATAACTTTGGTGTTGCTGCTGTATAACTTTGGTGTTGCTGCTGTATAACTTTGGTGTTGCTGCTGTATAGCTTTGGTGTTGCTGCTGCATAACGTGGGTGTTGCTGCTGCATAACGTTGGTGCTGCTGCTGCATAACGTGGGTGCTGCTGCTGCTTTCAGTGAGTGCTGCTGTTTCCAGTGGGTGCTGCAGTGTCCAGTGGATGATGTATCCACTGGTTTCTTTTCTGTCCAGTGGTTGCTGCTACATTCAGTGGGTGCTGCTGCATCCAGTGAGTGTTGCTCCATCTGTTGGGTGTTGCTGTGTTCAGTGGGTGCTGCTGCATTCAGTGCGTGCTACTGTTTGCAGTGGGTGCTGCACTGTCCAGTGGGTGTTGTTGTGTCCAGTGGGATCTGTTGTCTCCAGTGGATGGTAGTGCGTCCAGTGGGTGCTGATACATCCAGTGGGTGCTGCTGCTTCCAGTGGGTGCTGCTACATCCAGTGGGTGCTGTTACATCCAGTTAATGCTGCTGTGTCTAGTGGGTGCTCCTGATTCCAGTGGGTGCTGCTGTGCTCAGTGGGTGCCACAATGCCCAATGGCTTCTCCTGTGTCCAGTCGGTGCTGCTGCATCCAGTGGGAGCTACTGTGTCCAGCGGATGCTGCTGTGCCCAGTGGGTGCTGTTGTGTAAAGTGGGTGTTGCTGTGTCCAGTGAGGACTGGTGTGTCCACTAGGTGTTGTTGTGTCCACTGGGTGCTGCTGTGTTCAGTGAGTGCTGCTGTGCCCAGTATGTTCTTATGTGCTCAGTGGGTGCTTTTGTGTCCAGCGGGTGCTGATATGTCCAGTGGGTGCTGTTGCGTCCAGTGGGTGCTGATGTGTCAGTGGGCGCTGTTGTGTCCAGTGGGTGCTGTTGTGTTCAGTGGGCGCTGTTGTGTCCAGTGGGTGCTGTTATGTTCAGTGGGTGCTGTTGCGTCCAGTGGGTGCTGTTGTATCCAGTGGGTGCTGTTGTGTCCAGTGGGTGCTGTTGTGTTCAGTGGGTGCTGTTGTGTCCAGTGGGTGCTGTTGTTTTCAGTGGGTGTTGTTGTGTCCAGTGGGTGCTGTTGTGTCCAGTGGGTGCTGTTGTGTTCAGTGGGTGCTGTTGTGTCCAGTGGGTGCTGTTGCATCCAGTGGGTGCTGTTGTGTCCAGTGGGTGCTGTTGTGTCCAGTGGGTGCTGTTGTGTCCAGTGGGTGCTGTTGTGTCCAGTGGGTGCTGTTGTGTCCAGTGGGTGCTGTTGTGTCCAGTGGGTGCTGTTGTGTCCAGTGGGTGTTGTTGTGTTCAGTGGGTGCTGTTGTGTCCAGTGGGTGCTGTTGTGTCCAGTGGGTGCTGATATGTCCAGTGAAATTTATGAGACTAGAGAGCTTCCGGCATCTCTCCTGTTGCTCAAACAATGTTGTTATTGCCTTGCTGCTGCCTGGGGAACATTGAGGAAGGCAGACAACATATACCGTGTGTGTGTGTGTGTGTGTGTGTGTGTGTGTGTGTGTGTGTGTGTGTGTGTGTGTGTGTGTGTGTGTGTGTGTGTGTGTGTGTGTATTCATCTAATTTTGCTCACTTAATTGTGGTTGCAGGGGTCGAAACTCAGCTCCTGGCCCCGCATCGTCACTGAGTGCTCCAAGAGCTTTATCACACCTCACCATAAAGTTATGGATGGTTCCTGCCTCCACTACCTGACTTGCCAGACTATTCCACTTCCTGACAACTCTATGACTGAAGAAATACATCCTAACATCCCTTTGACTTATCTGGGTCTTCAACTTCCAATTGTGACACCTTGTTTCTGTGTCCTCTCTCTGGAACATCCTGTCTCTGTCCACCTTGTCTATTCCAAGCAGTATTTTGCATGTCGTTATCATGTGTGTGTGTGTGTGTGTGTGTGTGTGTGTGTGTGTGTGTGTGTGTGTGTGTGTGTGTGTGTGTGTGTGTGTGTGTGTGTGTGTGTGTGTGTGTGTGCGTGTTCATTGAGATATGTGTTGCGGAGGGTCAATACTCTGCTGGTGGACCTGCCTCATGGGTTTGCTTGATCGACATTAACTGTGCTAGAGCTTCCTGGGCAATATTAACACTCCCTCACCTCCACGTTTTGCTCTTTCCAGTTTTAAATCACTTTAAGACCCCCCCATAAAACACACATCTTACCGTTTCCGTGGATCATCATCGTCTTAAGTTTGCATCTGTTTCCCCCATGTACCAGGTCCTAGCTTTCATCTACACCCCCACTCCTTGTACCAGGTCCTAGCTTTCATCTACCCCCCACCCCTTGTACCAGGTCCTAGCTTTCATCTACCCCCCACTCCTTGTACCAGGTCCTAGCTTCCATCTACCCCCCACCCCTTGTACCAGGTCCTAGCTTCCATCTACCCCCCGCCCCTTGTACCAGGTCCTAGCTTTCATCTACCCCCCCACTCCTTGTACCAGGTCCTAGCTTTCATCTACCCCCACCCCTTGTACCAGGTCCTAGCTTCCATCTACCCCCACCCCTTGTACCAGGTCCTAGCTTCCATCTACCCCCACCCCTTGTACCAGGTCCTAGCTTTCATCTACCCCCTCTCCTTGTACCAGGTCCTAGCTTCCATCTACCCCCACCCCTTGTACCAGGTCCTAGCTTCCATCTACCCCCACCCCTTGTACCAGGTTCTAGCTTTCATCTACCCCCTCTCCGTGTACCAGGTCCTAGCTTCCATCTACCCCCACCCCTTGTACCAGGTCCTAGCTTCCATCTACCTCCCCACTCCTTGTACCAGGTCCTAGCTTTCATCTATTCCACCCCACTCATTGTACCAGGTCCTAGCTTCCATCTACCCCCACCCCTTGTACCAGGTCCTAGCTTTCATCTACCCCCCCACTCCTTGTACCAGGTCCTAGCTTCCATCTACCCCCCACCCCTTGTACCAGGTCCTAGCTTCCATCTACCCCCACTCCTTGTACCAGGTCCTAGCTTCCATCTACCCCCCACCCCTTGTACCAGGTCCTAGCTTTCATCTACCCCCCACTCCTTGTACCAGGTCCTAGCTTTCATCTACCCCCCACTTCTTGTACCAGGTCCTAGCTTCCATCTACCCCCACCCCTTGTACCAGGTCCTAGCTTTCATCTACCCCCCCACTCCTTGTACCAGGTCCTAGCTTCCATCTACCCCCCACTCCTTGTACCAGGTCCTAGCTTCCATCTGCCTCCCCACTCCTTGTACCAGGTCCTAGCTTCCATCTACCTCCCCACTCATTGTACCAGGTCCTAGCTTCCATCTACCCCCACCCCTTGTACCAGGTCCTAGCTTTCATCTACCCCCCCCACTCCTTGTACCAGGTCCTAGCTTCCATCTACCCCCCACTCCTTGTACCAGGTCCTAGTTTCCATCTATCCCCACTCCTTATACCAGGTCCTAGCTTCCATCTACCCCCCACCCCTTGTACCAGGTCCTAGCTTTCATCTACCCCCCACTCCTTGTACCAGGTCCTAGCTTTCATCTACCCCCCACTTCTTGTACCAGGTCCTAGCTTCCATCTACCCCCCACCCCTTGTACCAGGTCCTAGCTTCCATCTACCCCCACCCCTTGTACCAGGTCCTAGCTTCCATCTACCCCCACCCCTTGTACCAGGTCCTAGCTTCCATCTACCTCCCCACTCCTTGTACCAGGTCCTAACTTTCATCAACCCCCCCCCACTCCTTGTACCAGGTCCTAACTTCCATGTATTCTCCACCCACCCCTTGCACCAGGTCCTAGCTTCCATCTACCCTCCCCCACCCCTCGCACCAGGTCCTAGCTTCCATATACCCTCCCCACTCCTTTTACCAAGTCCTCCCTTCACGTTGAGCCAGTCATTGTCGTTTGTCAGCATTTTATACGTCGTTTTATATGGAGTTTCGTGATCTGGCTACGTACTTCATAATGGACCTTAAGTACGTCGCATAAATTTTACTAAATCAGTCTTTGATTTGCTTCCCTGAAATGTGATTCCGATGTTATCCGACATTATCTGTTCATTCATATGTAACGATTATGATACAGTGACCGTTTTCTGTTGTAAGTTTTCTCCCCTTGGGCTGTACTCCGTTTCAACTCTTTCTTTTCATTTTCCGATTCACATCGCCTTGCATATGCTGGGGTTGAATTCCAATAGCCATTTTTCTTTCCTACTTTCTAGCTAACCGAACTTTGTCTTCCACTGACTGTAAACAAAGACACACATGATTCACTAGCCTTGTTGCTTTTATTCTGTATGTCTCATTTCATGAACGTGGGGACCGCACGTGCTCTGTTAAAGCGTCTTGATACAGTACCGCTCAATATTCCTGCTGCTCTTTTCAGTATCCATATTACCAATTTGTCAGGAGTCAGCACTCTTGTTGTGAATTATTCATTTAGTAATTTTCCGTTTCTTCCTTCGTAGCTTGAGTGATTTTAAGGTTCTGCTATTGGAAAATTTCCCATGCTCTATGGTAAGTACTTATACCTTCTGTTAAGCTGCTCACTTTCTTCATTATCTTTTTCAGTAGATCTTCTCTTAAGACGTGTAATCATATTACGAGCTCCCTTACCGTCATTTTCTTTTTGTGAATATGAAGACTTAGCTACAACGTCACTTTCAATTTGCCTCTCTCCCTTCCTCCTTATTCTCATGAAGTTAGTTCTGGGTCTTTTACTTGTTTCTTTGTTTTCTGCTGTTTCCTGAGCTTTTTATTTGCTTGAAGTACTTCCAGTCCTCTTTGTTTCTGTGTATTCCTTGTCAACCACGGACTCTTTGTCTTATTCATTCCCCCTCGCACTTGCTGTGAATTTCTTCTTCACTTCCCTGCACTTTTGTCAGTTGCATTGTGGCATGCAAAGAGTACGTAACCTTTATTCGGCGCATGGACACACCCTCATTTACAGGCTATCTCCCCCAACCAGCGAACCAGGTTGCTAAGAGTTGATGATGGGGCCCCATCGTTCAACTAGTGACCAGGTTCTAGCCAATAAGAAGGTGGGATTGACAATCGCAGAGGTTATGTGGATACCGCTCTCCTGTCTGCCCTGGTCATTCCCACTCTAGAGCTGGTTGAAGCACGGTCTGCTATCTTGTGGCTTCTATTTCTGCCTTGCTTACCGTGGAGTGCACTATATTTATCACTGTACATAGTGTACATATTGCTGTTATAATTGGTGAAGGATAATATAAGTCTAAACTTTTTCTACTGTGTTTATTTGCTCCCATTACACCTGGGATAACAGGCCATTTGAAATCCTAGGTTGTAATATGGGTAGCCTGTCCGAGAGCTGGACTTAGAGAAACGGTTGAGCTTAGGGTGAAGCTTGTAGCAGGAACATTGTGTAGCTTGCTGTTTCGCTTCGCTTTACAAATTTTGCGTGTCAGTTGCTTATGATCAGCCTTGCTATTGTGTGATCGTTCAACAGCTCGCTACTAGCTTGTTCAGTGTGCTCGCTTCGCTACGGTCAATCTTGTGTGCAGTCGGCTTTGCTTGTATGCGTATTCTGCAATCGTACTGTGCATAGCTAAGCGTGTTCTGCAAATTAACGTGTTACGTTGGGGTATTCGTACTGTGCATAGCGAATAACTTATGCCACCTAGACGAGTCAGACGCCTGGTGTCGGCATATACTTTGCATAACCTACCTAAATTGTCTCTACAGCGTTGTTGGCAAATTGCTCGTTCCATTGGCATTCCCTATAAACGCACTCTTACAGCTGCGCAACTGCGTTCACTTATTGCTGACATACTTATTGAAGAAGAGATGGCACATCAAACTCCTCCCTTTACGGGAGCTAGGGAAAAAACTACTATGTTCTCGCAGGAGGAAGATGATACACCTACGGAGCAAAATGGTCAGTATAGTGCACATGGGTTGTCTCAGGGTGAATCAGCGTCGTTGGCACTTCAGCTGGCAAAAATCAATCTTGAGCAAACTAGGGAACAGAGAGCATTCGCAAGGGAAGAATTTGATAGGGAAAGAGAAAGGAGGCAGTTTTCGCATTCTGTAAACGATTTCAGTTTACAAAAAGCAGTACAGCTTGTTCCCCGCTTCAATGAGGCCGAACCAGAGCAATTTTTCGAAAGCTTCGAAAATCAGGCTCGAGCCTTGAGGTGGCCGGAACAGCACTGGGCAGCGTTGGTTCATACAGCATTATTGGGTAAGGCACAGGAATTTACGTCGGTATTAACTGACGCTGAATTCTCTGATTATCAAGTAGTGAAGACCACAGTGTTGGGAGCATATACATGTATCCCAGCTAAATATCGTAAGACCTTCAAATTGAACAGGCGGCAGCTTGGTCAATCCCTGGTGGACTTTGTGAGACAGCAAACCAAAGCTTTTACCAGCTGGTATAAAGCGAGTGGTGTCTCTAACTTTGAGGAGCTGGTGCAGCTTATTCTGATTGATAACCTGCTGGAGTCTGTGGGACCAGAGGTTCGTGTCTTTCTGCAGGATCGTGACTTAACCACTGCATTGGAGGCGGCCAGGTTGGCTGATACCTTCGAAACGAACCGCTCCTTGTCCGAGCGGTCCCGTCTCTCTTTTCAACAGTCTGGCGTGAGCAGAGATCGACAACATTGGAGAATGAAGTGCCAGCCGGAGGGAGAGCGTCTACGACATCCAACCAAGTCACCTGGTGAGCCACGCTTCTCAACATATGGTCCCCCTGCGGAGAGGCAAACTACTTATGGAGCATCTCGACAACAATATCCAGAGAGGCACCAGCCAGAACGACACCACTTGCAACGTCATCAGGGAGTAAAGGGCAAGCCTGTCGTCTGCTTCAGGTGTAATAAAGTAGGTCATATCAGTTCCAACTGCCCCCAAAAACCTCAACCCATCGGGAAAATCTCTAATATCCCTAGTAACATGTCCCCTAGAGAAGTAGAAAAAGGTATGGCCCCTTATTATTGCGAAAGTCTTATTTCCCTTCAGGAAAACTCAGAACCAACTAAAGTAAATACCTTTAGAGATACTGGAGCATATTGCTCACTTGTCAGAGAAGGAATATTACCCCTTTCAGAGAATACTTCCTTGAATTCCTCAGTTTTATTGGAAGCTTACGGAGGAGCTATATATTCAGTTCCTTTGCATAAAATTTATGTACAGTGCAAATATTACACTGGGTACTTGACTGTAGGTATCTCAAAAGGATTTCCCATGAAAAATGCCATGTTATTACTGGGTAATAACATTACTACTGTTACTTCGTGTCCTGAACCTATAATGATTAATGCTTCTCCAGTGTTGGCCATAACTCGGGCAACATCCCAAGGGTTGTCTGGGGAGAATGTTGACCTATCCTTGGACGACTCCGATCTCGGAATAGCCACGTTGTTTTATGAGACACACCGGCCGGAGTCTCGTAAATCAAGTGAACAGACCCCGATCAAGCCTTCCTATTCCCAGGTTGCAGGATTGCCAGATGTCTCTGTTTCCATGCCCGAGGGACTGTCCTTCCGGGAGGAACAACGTAAGGACCCTTCGTTAAAATTCACTTTTGAGGCAGCCATGGGTAAATCCTCTTTGGGTCATCCAGTCAAGTATGAAGTTAAAAATGATTATTTGGTATGCACTGAGACTGGTAAGGAGACAGAGGGCCGGCAATTATACGACAGGTTAGTGGTTCCAACCAAGTATAGACCTCAGATATTAAATATAGCTCATAATACGTCATCAGGAGGTCACTTAGGAATTACAAAAACCTTGTATAGAATCACAAAAGAATTTTATTGGCCAACATTAAAGAAAGATGTGAAGAATCATATTAGGTGTTGCCGAGAATGTCAGCAAGTTGGAAAACCTGGACATTCTATTAAACCTGCACCTCTCCAACCCATACCTGCTGATGGAGAACCTTTTGCAGATTTAATTATAGATTGTGTAGGTCCACTACCTAAGTCAAAGTCTGGAAATCAGTATTTATTTACAATTATGGATAAAGTAACCAGATATCCTGAAGCGATCCCAATGCGTAGTATCAATACTAAAGCTATTCTCAAAGCTTTAACAAAATTCATTTCTTGTTTTGGCATTCCTAAAACTATACAAAGTGATCAAGGTACTAACTTCACTGCCAAAGCATTTAGGGAAGTATTAACTAGGTTAGGGATAATTCACAACTTATCCACTGCCTATCACCCTCAGTCCCAAGGCGCCTTGGAAAGATTCCACCAAACATTAAAAACAATGATGAGAAGTTTTTGCATGCACTTTCCGACAGATTGGGATGAATCTCTACCTTTGTTGCTGTTCTCAGTACGGGAGACGGTGCAAGAGTCTACAGGGTATAGTCCGTTTGAGCTGATCTTTGGGCACAATGTACGAGGTCCTCTTCGGGTGCTCAAAGAAGGATGGATGGGAGAAGACGTAAGCTCAGCACTCTACAACCCGTCTTCAAGGTTGCAGGTGGCACGTGAGTTGGCCACGGCTAACCTAAAGACAGCTCAAAGTAAGATGAAACAGAGGTATGACAAAAGTGCACAATTCCGCTCCTTCCATCCAGGAGACAAGGTGTTGGTGCAGGAACCTATACCTGGCCACACCTTGAAAGCTAGATTTACGGGACCTATGCAGATAGTAAGTAGATTATCTGATTTAAATTATGTGGTAGCTCCCATTGATAAGACCTCAAAAACAAAAACTTACCACATTAATCAAATCAAGGCCTTTCATACACCAGATAAAGTCCCAGTAATGACTCTGTCCTCTACCTCTGAGGACGACTCTGACTCTTTGCACTCTATCTCTGAAATTAATACTAAACTTTCAAATTCTGTCCTCCTCAAGGATCCTAGCCCTTTAATGGCTGGATTATCTGAAATACAAGCAACCAATTTAACTGAGCTTCTACAGTCATATCCTAATATTTTTTCGGATGTGCCGAAAAAATGTACGTTAGGTTACCATGATGTAGATGTGGGAAAATCTAAACCAATTAAACTCTCCCCCTACAGAGCTAATCCTGAAAAGCAAAGGCTACTTCAGCAGGAAGTAGACTTCTTGTTAGAACATGGTTTAGTGGAGGAGTCATCTAGTCCATGGGCTTCACCGTGCATCCTAGTAAAGAAGGCTGATGGAGGGTTTCGTATGTGCACAGACTACCGTAAAGTGAACGAGGTCACAATTACAGATGCTTACCCTCTTCCTCGTCTGGATGACGTAATTGACTTTGTGGGTAAGGCTACTTTTGTGTCCAAATTAGATCTCCTTAAAGGTTACTATCAGGTACCTTTGACAGATAAGGCGAAGGAAATCTCTGCCTTCGTAATTCCAGGAGGTCATTATCAGTATACAGTTACCCCCTTCGGAATGAAAAATTCCCCCTCTTCATTCCAGAAACTCATCCATCAGGCTATTAAAGGACTTGAAGGCACGGCAGCATACCTAGATGATATTGTTGTGGTGTCTGATACTTGGGATCAACACCTACTTAGACTTAAAGCTCTGTTTGAGACCTTTAAGAATTCCCAATTAACAGTTAATTTGTCTAAATCTTCCTTTGGCCAGGCCACTATCACTTTTCTAGGCCATGAAGTAGGTAGTGGTAATGTTGCACCTAAACTTGCTAAAGTTCTTTCGATTAAAGATTATCCAGTTCCTCATGATAGGAAATCTCTTCAACGTTTCCTAGGCATGATAGGATTTTACAGAAGATTCTGTAAGAATTTCTCAGATATTGTAGCCCCTCTTACCTCTCTTACCAGTCATAAAGTTCCCTTTAATTGGACGTCAGATTGTAACACTGCTTTTAATAAAGCAAAAAGATTATTGTGCTCTGCACCCATTCTCCTGTCTCCAGACTTCTCCAAACCTTTTTCATTACAGGTTGATGCTTGTGAGTCTGGGGTTGGGGCGGTACTATTACAAATCGGGAACAAGGAGTTGCAGCCTGTAGCATACTTTTCAGCTAAGTTCCAGCCACATCAGAGAGCTTACTCTACCATTGAAAAAGAAGCCCTCGCGCTGGTAATGGCTTTGGAGCATTTCGATGTTTATGTGGGCCAGACATCGCAGGTGGTCACAGTCTACAGTGATCACAACCCGTTAGTCTATCTCCAAGCCATGAAGAATCACAACACAAGGCTTATGCGTTGGACGCTCAGGCTGCAGCCCTATAACTTCAAAATTCGTTACATTGCCGGCAAAGAAAATGTGTTGGCAGACTCTTTGTCAAGAGTCTAGTTTAATATTTTATTTAGGTTAGGATGTATTTGTGGTAATCCCCCTTTCAAGCTCTTTTTTTTTATCCCCTGATGTGGGGGTTTTTTTTTAGTGAGGGGATACGGGCTACCGTCCGCTTGTATCTTGGACCTATGTTGGCCTATCTGACTGCTGTCTCACACTGAGTTTAGGGTTTGGCTTTTGGTCACTAGGAAAGCTGAGCTCTATCTAAGAGTGGGATGGTGGAGAGGATAGGCGGTCCCATTATTTTGTGCCATGGCGGCACGGTTACCACTGGGAGGTGGCAGCCTCATCCTGAGCCTTCTCGGGGGTGGGGGTGTGGCATGCAAAGAGTACGTAACCTTTATTCGGCGCATGGACACACCCTCATTTACAGGCTATCTCCCCCAACCAGCGAACCAGGTTGCTAAGAGTTGATGATGGGGCCCCATCGTTCAACTAGTGACCAGGTTCTAGCCAATAAGAAGGTGGGATTGACAATCGCAGAGGTTATGTGGATACCGCTCTCCTGTCTGCCCTGGTCATTCCCACTCTAGAGCTGGTTGAAGCACGGTCTGCTATCTTGTGGCTTCTATTTCTGCCTTGCTTACCGTGGAGTGCACTATATTTATCACTGTACATAGTGTACATATTGCTGTTATAATTGGTGAAGGATAATATAAGTCTAAACTTTTTCTACTGTGTTTATTTGCTCCCATTACACCTGGGATAACAGGCCATTTGAAATCCTAGGTTGTAATATGCATCAAACATCCATTTTGTAGTCTTTCCGAGTATTTCTCTTTCACAAATGATATATATCAATAACTTTCTCATTGCTGCATAGTCTCCCCTTTTGTAGTCTGGTTTGTATTGCGCCTCTCCCTCTATTCCTCTCTCGGTCTCTCTTCCCGTTTGTAATCAGTGGGTCTTTTTACACGATTTTTTTCTGTGCGTTGTGTTCACTTAACGTGAAGACAAGAGTGAGCCTCGCAGGTTCGTCTCTCTTAGTTTCATCATTTTCTTTCCATGTTATTTCATGATGCTAATCATGAGCTTCACTGAGCTTTACTTCCCACGATTCCGGTATCCCGTGGGAGTGTTAGTCTTCCTCCCAGTTGATGTCCTGATGGTTTCAATCTCCTAGAATCATAAGTTCTATCTTCTTGCTGGTTTCCTGCTGCTCTATTTATTATATTTATAGTCACTCTGCTTCTCTCATCATACTCTTCCTCTGGTCTTCTGTGTTTCAGTGCCGGACTGTTTACCAAGACCACCACAACCTTAACCACTGCTGTCGTTACTCTCTTCGATCTGACTTGTTTCCAGATTTGTCAGTTCCTCAAAGCTCCTTTGTTATTTTTAATAGGAGTGCCACCCAACCTCCTTCCTCAACCTCTCACTCCTTCCACAAAACTTGGAAGCCGTCAGGGAAAATTGCATTTTTTTATTATACTCGTGAACTTTGTCTCCACCACTGCAATGATATCTGGGCTGTCTTATGTTATTGCTTCTTCCAGCTCACCACTCTTCTCGCTCACCACTCTTCCAATTCACCATATTCCAGCTCACCACTCTTCCAGCTCACCACTCTTCCAGCTCACCATTATTCCAGCTCACCACCCTTCCAGCTCATCACTTCTTTCAGCTCCCTTCTCTGAGATGCCTACTACATTTGTATATCAGACTTTGATTTTGGTATCCCGAACAAATCTCTCAGCCAAGAGATAAGATGCACTGTTTTATTTAGGAAATGGACAGAGAGGAATTCAGGAGGTGCGATTATGGTGGGAGAAGAACATTAGCATGGGGTGGGAGAAGTAGATGCTGTTGAGGGGGAAGTCTTGATATTTGGGGTGTTGGGGAGAGGGGATGAAGGGAGGAGGGATGTCTTGAGTGTCTGACGGGAAAGGCACATAGTATCTATACTCTGAGATCTACTACAGCCACTCACCAGTAATCTATTGGTATCCAATAGAAATCATCTGTTACAATAATCATCCAGTCAAGTTTCAGACAACACACGCACACTCGAATCATTCAAAAGTCTTAACATATTGATCTTATTAAACACTCACCCCAGCATTTCGACTCTTAGTGGAGAGCTGCAACAGAACACATGGACACGTTACCTCGCCATACCTCGTCTTCGAATCAACCTGTCTAGGAACTCGATGCAAATAAAAGGCCCTAAAATTTGAAAGCCTCCTTCAGGAAGATGCAAAAAAAAAAAATCCCTATTAGCCACCTGCTTTAAAAGTATAATTAAAAAACATCACCTTCATCTGACCTGAATTCCGCGTAAACTAATTATGTTGAAGCCCAATTTATCAACAGCTATCCTGTTTTTCCACATATTTATATCATATTGTTCTCACTATCCTCATATTTATATCATATTGTTCTCACTATCACCAGTAGGTTTTTAACATGAGTAATAACCACAACAAATATTATAACAAAATGTTTTGAAAATGCACAAAATGTCATAAAGCCTAATATCAAGCATTGCAAACTATTGCATTCATGTGAAGCAACTTTAAATGATTGTTCAGTAGTTATCAGTTATTTTATAGGCTGTCCTACATACTCAGACATTGATATTCTTTATAAAGGATGCCAATAATGTCATCTAATCCTATATCAATATTAATATTATTAATTTTCTTATTTTTGTAGTAATGGTAACGTAATTTATGGCACTAGTGGGGGCACGGTTGTGACTCTGTTGTGGCATTAGTGTGGCACTATTTAGCTCTAGTGGTGCTGGAAAAACCTTAGTGGTAGGTTAACAGGAGATCAAGCCTCAACAATTCCATGAGTTGAAAAACTCACACGGGTTTTGCCCTTCACATAAAAATAAATAAAAAATAGTACAACCTTTCTTCTTCCCGGTTCTTTCTCCCTCTCTTCTTTCTTCCTCTTTCTGACTTCTAATGCTGGTTCGTCTTTATGTAGACGTTGTTGAATTGATTGAGCCTTTCAGAGCTGATCTTGCCTCCATCACTAACTCCTTCGTTTCTTTTGTTGCAAACTGGACACGAAATGGATTATTTTTGTCCCTGACATAAGGCACTATTCTTAACAAATAACAAGAATTTTCTTTCACTGCTCTTGTTGCATCGATCTCGTAGTACAGTGGCTCCTTCATATCGCCACCATCATTCCCTCGTCGTTCCGTTCAGTTTGCTTCACAGATCTCCACAAATGTAGTAGTTCTCTAGGAGATTCATCTTGTTTTCTGGCAACTCCCACATGTGTCCTGAAACTCCCCTCGTGTTGTCTGTTCTTTACCCCTAACTTCTACCTCCAGTTTTCACATTTTTCTTTTCTGTTCTCTCATCTGGTTTTAACTGTACCTTATTCCGTCGTCCCATTATAATAATTTTGCTCACCCTGAGTTTCTTCTTATCTCTCTCCTTAAATTTTCAAGTTCTAATCTCAGTTATTTAATACCATTGTGCGTAATTTCTTCCCACCTCATACTATTATTTCTCTGAACTCACCTTCTGCCTACCTTAATTTTTCCTTTATTAAAAGTATCCACTTTCTTAAAGGACATTCATGCTCTTTATTCACCCAGTCTCCAAAGACTGTGCTAATAAAATCAAGCTATCAGAAAACAGCTTGTTCAGAAGCATTTCCATCCTCTCTTTGCCTCACAAACTCTACGTACTTGGCTTCAAGTCCCCAGCATCACTTGTCTCACTGATCGTTTCGTGTCTCTTTCATTTCAAGTTGAAGTCATGCCAACCCCTCCAAATGGAGGGCTGTTGGTCGCTTCCGTTTTTCCCCTACCTTACACAACTCTCCGAGTGACAGCCAATCTCAGGTGCTGCCAGCTGGTCAAGCAACATTTCTCGTTTCTCCTGAAGCAGTACTAAGGGATTCCGTTTCCAAGCACCGACAGTAGTGGTGATAATGACAAACTTCCTGGGGACCTGAAATTTATGTATGCCGTTTGTCTCATTGACATTCAATCAGGTCATTTAAATTAGGGTATCTCTAAGGCTGCAGCTAGTAATCTAAGGTGATGACTTTTATTCTTCTTTGACATCACAGTGCTAGTAGATGAGTATACGTAGCACAGTGGGCTTACTTCAGAGCCGTTCTCTACTTAAGTTTTTCATCCTTCATTAAGAATTTTCAATTTGAATGTCATTCCTTATGTTACATTTTAACCCTATTGCATCTATTACAAAAGCCAGCTAACATAAAAATTTGCAGTCCAGTCTCACGTCTCCCTCAAAAGTATTCACTGTGTCCTGCACGCTGAAGGCTCTGGGAAAAAGTGCTTTGAAATGCTGAGCCTTGACATGCACGTCCGACCTCTGTCAAGGCCTAACTAATTGGTGTGTGTCTGTGTGTGTGTGTATATATATATATATATATATATATATATATATATATATATATATATATATATATATACTTCCTACTACTGTGTGTGTGTGTGTGTGTGTGTGTGTGTGTGTGTGTGTGTTTGTGTGTGTGTGTGTTTGCGTTGGTGTATTTCTGTCTGCCTGCGTATCTATCTTTCGGTCAGTCTGTCTTTGCATACTTGCTAGCCCATAATGGGCGAGAAAACACAATGATTTTTCATCCTGGGAGTTGAGAGTACCGTTTGCGAAGTACTTCCTTGGCAGTCAATAACTCGTATACTACTGGAAGTAATAACCTTCGCGTCCAGTGATCACATGTTTGCTTTTTATGGACCATCAACATCAGCACATGAAGCCTCTCCATGAAGGTAAACAACTTGTCTCCAATCTCTACCACCTTAACAATATCATGCGCTCTCTTACCATGCATTTAGAATTTTTACACAGCATAATTTACACGTTAGGAACTGTTATCCTTCTTTAGTTTTTTCAACGCCGGGACCCTTTTACGGTATTCTACTACCTCTCAGGATCCCACCTATAAAAATAAGCTAAAACCCTCCTGGTACCTATTTATTGTTAAGTGAACAGGGAGAGCAGGTGATAGGAGATTGCCCATAAATCTTGCCTTGCCCAGGATGCCACTAACTACAGTCAGATAATACCCGTAAATGTCTCTCGTTTTATCTGTGGCCAATCTCTTGACGCCTGGTCAACCACGCTGTTTGTGCTGTCGGCCCGCTGGCCCACATAACCATTACAAGCCGTCTAATCCGGCACCTGTCAAAGGAAGCTGTCCAGCTTCTTGAAAACTTCTATTATCGTTTCGGCAATATTTAATATATATGGGGATCTTTATTGAAGAAACGTTTCGCCGCACAGTGGCTTCATCAGTCCAGTACAAGGAATTCTTCAATACTTGTCCAACCTTTTGACGAAAACCTACTTACACTAGTGGATGGTTCCACTGTGATCCCGCCCCCTCCTGCTTCGACTCACCTAACTACAATATATAAGCTACTTCTACGGCCCTATGCTATACTTTCTACAAGAGTGATGGACGGAACACATCGACTCCAAACTGAGGGACTGATTACCTCAAACTCTTCCTCTCCTTACACCTTTCTGTTTTGTATTGGACTGATTAAGTCACTGCGAGGCGAAACGTTTTTTCAGTAAAGATTCCCATATGTTGCATAAGTGTCTCAATCTTCAACTTGTCGGTTTTAAACCATTTAATCTAGAACAGCTGTTGTTGGGTAAGGCTATTCCTGCAAGTGTGCTCTGTAAACGAATGTGGTTTCGCCAGATTCTTCCCTTCATTTCTTGATTACTCTTTTACCTCTTAGAGAACATGCTGATTTGAGTATCAGACAGATCGCTGAAAACTTGATCCTAGCAAAGTCAACTGTTGGTCGCGCTCTGAAGAGAGCTGATTACATTGGTGATTGCAGAGCACTGCGTCGAGGAACATGTGAAAGAAAACGGAGGACAACACCTCACGATACCAAGGTTATCATAAGAAATAATGAGAAGGACCCCAAGAAAAGCAGCAAAGATCTACAGAGAGATTTAGCTTCAACTGGAATAAATGTTGATTTTCTAACTGTTCGTCGAAAGCTCCTTGAAGTTGGCTAAACTGCCAGAAAGCCGATTAAAAAACAGTTGTTAACTGATGCTATGAAGAAAAACGGCTGCAGTGGGCACTCGATCATAAGGGATGGACGACAGATGATTGGAGAAAAGTTATATTTTCAGATGTTTCGCATTCTGAAGTACATGGATTCAGATCAATGGTAATGAGACGGGGCAAAGGTGAATCTCTTCAAAATGAGCACATTCAACAAGCGCCAAAGACCCTGAACGACTTGTTATTGTTGAGGGAACAATGAACAGTGACAAATACAAGGCAGTCCTGGCAACTCATTTGCTTCCAACTGTGGATAGAGACTTTCCTGATGGAGAAGACATTTTCCAGCAGGATCTTGCTCCATGCCACACTTCCAGAAAAATGCTGACATTCTTTGAAGAGAGTGGGCTAAGCATTCTAAATTAGCCTGGTAACTCTACTGACCTCGATAAGTGATAACCAGACTCATGATCACGAAATTTTGGAAGAACTAATTGTTGCTGTTATTAGGACCTGGTACCAAGACGAAGAACTTGACAAATTGTTTTCAGAATTGATCGATTCTGTGCCAAAGCGTGTAACAATGTTTATAAAAACAAAATGAAGTTATATCTCTTATTAATTCAATTATCTGTCACATCATTGCCTTGTATTATTCATGTATTATTCAAATAAACATTAATTTTCCTAATAAATGTCTTATTTTGTCACTGTTCCAATTAACATGCATACTACTGTATGCTGTTTGTCAGGTCGTCATTCCTCTTCCACATAAACACTAGAAATTTGTCATCACTGAACATCTTGTTATTTACATTTGGCCTTTCCAAATCTTTTGTTAAAATCAGTTTTTTAGTTTTGTGCTTTCTACAAAATCAATTTTCAAATTTTCTTTGGAATCCTGTGTAAAATTTGATAAGGATCTGTGGTGAGAGTTCCTGGTTCTTGTTTGTCTCCTACGAGGATTACAAATAGTAGTGGTTTCTTGGGGGCTCTGAGTTTTTTATTTTCTTAGAGTGGATTTTATTTTGTTTATTACCATTCTTTTTTATCTGTTTTTTAATAAATTTTAATATATATTTCACTGCTATTCCTGTTCTACTTATTGACATAATTTACAAGGTATTATTCCCTACTCGCACTGGTCAAATGCTTGGCACAAACCATGCACTTCAGATTTTGTTTTCCTTCCAGGGACTTTGTAATTATCTTATAATGATCTTATAATTATGATTGGCAGGATGTTCTACTCTAATGTCATATTGACAAGGGATATGTATCTCGTTTCGTCATAAAGTCAATAATTAGGTGTCTCGAATCATCTCATAGATTTTTATTGAGTGTTTATACTAGTGGTTTGTAATCTTATAGCTATTACTCTGCTACCTTCTTTGTGAAGAGGTGCTGTTTCTGTACATCTTATAAACCTCTGGGATTTTTCTTAAATCTAAGCTCCTTCGCCAGAGAACACCGAGCACTCTTGCTAATGATACTTTGCACTACTTGATATATAAAGCATTTCCAGTAATCACGACCAGGGGCTGAGTTGTGGGCATGTTAATTATTCCCCCTACTAGACTTTAAGGTTTTTTGGTAATGTCAGATAAATAATTTGCAGGTTGGGATTAATTTATAAAAAATATCTGGAGCTTCAACTTTCATGGCGTCGATAGGATCAAGGAATACTGATTCGTAATGTTCTTTCAGAATTTCGGTCATTTTTGCTGTAATCTGTGAATGACTTTTGTTTGAGCAAAGGCCCAATGCAGACAGAGGATTTTAGGTTGAATTTTTCACAAGTAAAAAAGTAATTCAGATCCTGCACAAGAATTTACCTTCTTCATTTTAAGTAGTTTTCTGTGCTTGAACTCAATGTGAAATCTCCGTGTATGTTTTCTTAGTGGGACATAATTTCCATTAGCCTTGAATGCTTGGTCTCTCAATTTTTACACGGATTAGTTTGGGTTAATAATACTTAGAACAGTTTCCCATTACGTGTGCACTTAATGGTTCATTCTGTGATTGTTGAAGTTAAGTTTTCTTAACATCTCTTCACGCTTACTATTGTTTTCCATACCTTTATTTATATGGAAGAAATAACAATAAAACGAGTAATTTTTTTATACATTTATTTATGTTCGTTCGAGCTTTACCGAGGTTGTTACCTCGGTGATGAAGATCGTTTTCCTTCGATAAATTCCTTCCTCATTATTTGTGAAGCTAAGAACTAACGTATTTTAATTTCTAGTACTTTCCGTTATCTGTTGGTTCAGTGTAAGCCTCCCTGGTGAACTAGAGTATTTCCGAAATAAATTCTAACCTCTTTCAGTTTATATTTGGGAGGTTAAATCTAAGGAAGAAAATATTGGTATGGAATTTTCAAGGTTCTCTAGGCAGCTGTTTATCTTCCTTATCTGTTCATCTGCTTCTTGCCTAGTCTTGAATACGAGGATAACCACGGCTTGTACTCTCCGTTTTTATTCCAAGAACTTTTACCATATCATTTAAAGGTTTCAACATTTCAGTGTAAACAAGTGAATATTTAACATGGAAGCCTTGTTCTCCTTGCAGCTTATTTACTGTTATTACCTTGGCTTCTTTCTCCTCAAGTTACGTGCTGTTTACTTAGTGGTTTCTCCTCTTGACTACACGAGTTGCAGCGTGTCTTCACTCTCTGTGTTGCAGCACTCGTCTGCTGTCAATCTTGGTCACTTGCTGGAATTTCTGTCTCAATATTTCTCTTGCATTTTCTGAGAATTTGGATTTTCTTTTTATATTGTTTGTGTTTATTCCTTGCCCAGTTTCTCGTCGTTCGTAAGAACCGGGTCGGTGCCTAAACTATTTTTCTACATTAAATATGGTGGGAAAGTCTCACCTCTCAAAACAGTTTAAAGTGGTCTGGAGGATTTTAGGTGCGACAAGTTCGTGATGCTAAAACAGTGTAAATGAAAACATTTTGCTGTTTCTGCCACATGACTAGCTTAGTGTGTCCTAGCTGTAAACTGGTCATTGCCTTGTCTATCTAAATTTATTTGTTTCTACCCTTCACTTCTCTATTATAGTTCCGCAGTGTGTTGACAAACATGGCATTTTCCACTTTTCAAGGTAAGGCACCTTTCTTAATGTCTTTACGCGCTATACGTCAGATTCTAGTTTGTGTACTTTGCGATGTACTGGGCATTGTCTTGTCTAATTCGTCCGATATTCATTGTGTATTATTCTGCAGTGAGTAGGTACCCACTGAAAGGATAATTAATATCTTTTGGAATGTGATGCTCAGATCAGATTATGAGACATGTATTCAGTCCCTTAGCCTAGAGTTGATGTGCTCAGTCCTTCTGTCTAGAGTCGATGTGTTCAGTCCCTCCACCTAGAGTCAATGTGTTCAGTCTCTCAGCCTAGAGTCGACGTGTTTAGTCTCTCAGCCTAGAGTTGATGTGTTCAGTCCTTCAGCCTAGAGTCGATGTGTTCAGTCCCTCAACCTAGAGTCAATGTGTTCAGTCTCTCAGCCTAGAGTCAATGTGTTCAGTCCCTCAGCCTAGAGTCGATGTGTTCAGTCCCTCAACCTAGAGTCAATGTGTTCAGTCTCTCAGCCTAGAGTCAATTAGTTCAGTCCCTCAGCCTAGAGTCGATGTGTTCCGTCTCTCAGCCTAGAGTCGATGTGCTCAGTCTCTCAGCCTAGAGTCGATGTGCTCAGTCTCTCAGCCTAGAGTCGATGTGCTCAGTCTCTCACCCTAGAGTCGATGTGTTCAGTCTCTCAGCCTCGAATCGATATGTTCTGTCTCTCAGCCTAGAGTAGATGTGTTCAGTCTGAGCACACAGACTCCTGGCTGCGGGACTGATTACCTCATTCTCCTCATCCTTCACAGTTTTTCTCTGTACTGGACAGAAGAAGCCATTGGCTAGCAAAACTTTTCTTCACTAAAGATTTCCAAAAGTTTCAGAAGCGTCTCGTTCTTCAAGTGAAGATTGTGCATTTTGGATGTAACAGTAGAAACTGTTGCTTCATTTAGTGTTGTTTGGAAATATCGTTGTCGAGGTGTATTATTATTTTCAGTAAGTATAATTCCATGGGGAAGGAGAATTAGAGGAATCTCTGATTTTACTTTCACAGTTTTGAAAAATGATTAGGTGAGAGGCGAGAATATAGATGACTTCTTTTAAAAGTTGTAGGTTTGAGACGATATCTGGTAGGCTTGTTTGGGGTGCTAGATGTGCAGAAGGAGAGGTAGTCTGTACAGTGTACACATTAGGTCTCGTCGTGTGGCTGGGATTACGAGCCCAGAATAGATAATGAACGTACAGCCCTGGAAATGATTCGCACGGCAATGGTTTGAACTATGCTAAAGTTGTGGGAGTTGGATGGTGCCGATGATGTCTATGTTCAGCAGCAGAAGTCTTATTACGAATGTATATAGTATTAAATTGGTGAGGAATTTTGTGATGTTTTCCCACAGGATGAATCAATTCAGACTTCGAGGATGGTAAGACTTGACTGAGGGCTGTTGGAGGTATGCAATGGGATCTTCCCAAATGAGGAGCGGTGAATCAAGGTACATTCCATCGTAATTGTGTACACTCAGATGTTTGACGGAGTGGTTTCCTGTGTTATAGTAAAGTTTAAAAAGATATTTTCTCTACACTGATTTACTGCCCCATTCGAGCAATCTATGGAATACAATTTCGGAAACTCGTTTTATCGCCAAAAAATTCATTAGTGTGAATTGCCGTGAAGGTTCCAAACATAATGACCCTCCTCTGTGAGAGGAAGAACATTATTGCTCATCTGTTTTTATGCCTCGTATATTTACAGAGATAAAGAAGGTTATTTTATTTGTCTTGTTTTGTAAATTTGATTTTGTTAGTGAATTATTACTGGCGACATTGTTGGCAAATCCAGTAATGCTCTCAGAATGGTTGTGTTTAGTACTGCTGTTTCTGGCTAATGCAGTTCCATCTCTTCGTAACGCGGCTGTTGCTTGCACACTCATGTTGCCCAACATGCCTCATGCTTGTGAATTTTTGGGATGTAGTATTTATTTTTTACTTTGGTTTGTATACGACTTGTTTTGTTTTCTCAAATGACTTACACTAATAGTATTACCTTCACACTGAGTTGTTACAATGTGAGTCAATATCCCGAGTCTAAATGAGTACGGCCTGTACTCAGGCCGTACTCATTTTCTGTAATTTCACCCACAGCAAAGTGAACCTGGACCTTTGGTACCATAAATCACTTCAAAGATATACAAAGACTCACAAATATTAAAGGAGATATACAGTACACAAGTTAAAATATTTCATGTCATTGTCTAAGGAGTAACATTGTACATGAAATAAATCAACAGATATTAACATAACTCACGAAATCGTAATGACACGATTGCAAACAAACCATACCATGGGCGGGGATGGAACCCGCGATCAGAGAGTCTCAAAACTCCAGACCGTCGCGACGGTCTGTAGTTTTGAGACTCTCTGATGGCGGGTTCTATCCCGCCCGTGGTATGGTTTGATATTAATATAATCTGGTACAATGGTTTTCTCTGACTCCCGTAAACTGTATGGATATTAACAACACATTATTTATTCAGATAATGAACCACGTTACAAGTAATACAACAGAGAAGAATAGGAAGCTATGTTATAAAGTAGTAATCCGAAGATATAATGTTGTGAAAATAGCAACCAACACTATGCCACACGTGGGACACCATCGAAGTCCATCAAACACTTAACAGCGGACATTCATACATTTAAGTACCATAACAAAACCTCTGTTACTTTGACTAGGCACCGTAATTCCGTAATTCCGACTGTAGCAGGGCACAGGTACCATAACGCAGAAATCTAGAGCAACAAACAGTGAAGAGCATGTGGGGTGCTAAAAATCTTTAAGATCAGCGGTGAAAATGGCTGAGTAAAGCGGAAGTGTGCAGGGCTGTGTTTTCCACTTGCGTCGGACAAAGATCGAGGTTTAAACAGGCAAGAGAATCTCTACGCCAGGTGACAAGCGAGAGACATCTAAAGGCTTTCGCTTAAAATTACGTGGGTGAGCGAAACAAACAAATATTTGTCATAACATACAACAATTCTATCAGTTACATAACCAATCAATAAAAATTCTCCCATTCATTCTGGCACGGTCATAATTAGGTATAATCGGAAAAGACACTAGGTAACTCAGGTGATAATTCAGATTCTTTGTCCTCCTGCTCGAGTGTTTATATAAGATTTATAGCATAACAAACGAGTAATGTCATTCCAGCTACCAACGACAGTAAATGTGTTTTTAAAATATGAAACAACATACTAATGCAAATACATAATAATAATAATGATAATAATAATAATAATAATAATAATAATAATAATAATAATAATAATAATAATGCGCACAATAATCGTAACGTGAACATTAACAAAATATAATAAGTGGTAAACGCTGAAAGGGCGTATAAGAATTACACGTATGATGACAGTAAAATGGGTACTTGTGTTAATGGTGTGGGTCGCAATGTTTACAGACCGGGCCGCGGGGGCGTTGAATGTAAGCAGGTATGTAACACTGTCCCATTTGTTTCTTTTTCATGTTTTTCATGTCTGCCTAGCTTCAGTTTTTCCTGCTTCTCACTTTTACCTCCACTTATCTCCATGCTACAAAAAAAAGATTATCGTTGAAAACATTAGTTTCCTCTCACGTGAAACAATAGGCATTTTATGTCATAACATCGCTTACTATTTTTCTACGGTGAATTCCAACACATCTCTGGGTTATCAGACACTATCCAAGCGGCGGTTTTCTGTTCCTAGCACATTCCTGTTTTCTGAAGTGTTGATAAAAACATTTAAATCCACATTTGCATATTCCTCTAGCACTGTCATGTGTGTTCCAGGTTGGCACCAATTATGGTACTTTCTGCACGTTCATTAAGATGTTGTGGGAGGCTGTGTCTGGGAGAGAGCTGACGACTCTGGCCTTGGCTATCATCTACATTGTGAGATCGCAGTTTTCTGTATGTACTTATTTCATACTTTTCTGAATTGTCCGTATCACTTTTATTTTGCAGAATACATGCACAAGGGGTCGAACAGATGCCAGATGAAGCAGCAACATTGCATCTCTGAAAATATTACTGCTATGTTGATAATGTAACAGGGGACAGGAGCCGACAGGATAGTTGCTCATTCATCTTCCCTCAGTTTAGTAACCAAATAAACAGTGCTTTGCCTTACCCATCAAACCATACCTCGGGTGGGGTTTGAACCCGCGGTCAGAGAGTCTCAAAACTTACCCAGCAAGGTGTGAAGAATGATTAGAGAATACGATGCGTTTTTGCGGTCATCTGATATTATGGTGGCAGTGAAGACATACACTGTACCTTCACTACACGTTTCCCGTTTCAAAGCTTATTTACTCTTTATTATCTATCATCAAGGTGTTCATTAATTGTATCCATACAGCTAGAGAAAATACATCACTGATAATGATACAGGAAAGTGTAATTAAAATGATAACGTGTAAGACCTGTTCTCTTTGCTCAAAAGACTTGCATTCATGATGTCCCACTTGATTTTTTTCCATGTTTCCATCAGTCTGTGTAGCGTCACTTATTGCTGCTTCACATTTTGGGTGCTATAAATCCCAATTTGCCAATTATATCGAAAAAATAACAATATTAATTTTGTTTTCAGTAACAAATGAATGCTTCTAACTATTTTCAGAATATTTTGCATTTTATAGGAGGGCTGATACCCCCATGAATTTAGTCTTATTTTGTGCAAATTTGAAATTTTACTGGAATAGTTAAAAATCGTGCAATCGATTACTGGAGAATCTCTCTTCTGATCGGGTTCTAACTTTTATCAGTGGTGAGGTTTCATTAAAACAAAGTTTATCACTAACATTGAATAGTGTGAATTTCAATTCACCAATTTCATTGAGAAAATTGTTTTAAATGTCATAACTATTGAATGCCTCTTCTCATCGGTTTCAAACTCGAAAAACTGTCGCATCTTAATTGGAAGTATTTTTTGGATTAATTTTGAGCCGTGTAGGTATCAATTTTATCACATTGGAAGTTGTAAAAAATCGAAATCAAATATTTTATATGCACAGGATTGCAGAGAATTTTAATTAAAATGAA
Organism: Cherax quadricarinatus; assembly: GCF_038502225.1. NCBI lineage: Eukaryota > Metazoa > Arthropoda > Malacostraca > Decapoda > Parastacidae > Cherax > Cherax quadricarinatus. The sequence goes on along the minus strand of NC_091302.1, from coordinate 15,997,745 downwards.
AATGTGTAAAGAACACTTTAATAACAAAAAATACGAGATTTTATGGTGTTTTTAAATTTAACGAGGGAAGACTTTTTTTTTATTTTCTGAACATTCTTATCACCGTTGTCGTTTGGTTTCTCAAAAATATTTGTTTGTTACCCGAGAGCGTCTTATTCGATGGGTTTAAATTTTTCAACGTTTCTGTACTGTATCCTGGGCCAGATTCATGAGCCTGTCTGAGGAGCTAACGACGATGTTTCGGTCCGACATGGACCATTTACAAAGTCACTCGGTCCAAGTCGTAAGCTGCTCCCTCCTATGTGCGGGTTATTTGTGTATTGTTCCAGCCACGGTATTGTGTCTTTATGCGTGGGTACCTTATGTACAGCGTTACATAGGTCGTTCCTAAATTCAGGTTCCAAGTGATAGGTGAAGACAGGCTCCTGTGATCGCCTTCAGAATTTCAGCACTGGTGTATCCTACTTAGTAGAAGATTCATCTTCAGTCCTGGAGAAGCCACTCGTGGCGAAACGTTTCCTTCGTTAAATATTCTGAACTGTCCATAAGTATCTTTTTCCACATGATGATTATATATTATTGCATCATTTGTGGAGAAATTTTCTCCAGGAAGGGGGTATCAGCCCCCTTCAGCCCCTTTCAGCCCTTTCAGCCCTGAGAGGCCCAGCCCTCTCAGAAGGGGCAAGCGTCTTGTTTACTGCTACAGTGAGTAATTGATCCCAGATGCAGTACCAGTATGCAACGTATGGTCAAGCGACTGCAGCTCCGTGCGGTCCAGTGTTGCAGAGTGTATTTTAATAAGAGACAGTACATCTCTTACCTTAGCAGGACAGTTAAGGAAAATCCTGCTCCCACTTTATTACCATGGTAAAGATAGTGGACATTGTTGTCTATGCTTAAGACAGCAAGAATCAAACATTCTGCTTTGCTTCATCGAGGAAGTGGCAAGGAAGCAAAAGTATTATGTCAGCTTTTCCTTTGTGCAAGGGGCAGTAACGGCGTGGGGTGCTGTGGTGTCTTCAGATTACTTTTGACTCTATTGAGAGTGACACTGACGCCAGGATAACCAACAAAGAACGATCTGTGCATTAGTGTGAACAAAGTGTCTCATAAAACACAATAAACACTTAAGAGAAGTGTGATCAGCTTCTTTAGTGATAAGATTGTGAACAATAAAGACAAATCTTGTGGAACATAGTGTACCAGTGTGCGTATTCCTAGACTATGGAAGACGTGGACATCTAAGGACACTTCAGCTTCTATCAAGTCACCGATACCTGTGAGCTATGGTGTGAAGAACACCATAGCTCACGCTACAAGAGCAAGGTAAGTTACGAATTTCTTGTAGTACGGGGGACTGCGCAGTTCTTGAGTCGCAAGGAGTTTGTAATCAACCTATAGTCGGCAGTTAAATGCGGACTTTTGAGTCCACACAAGTAAGTTTGTCAGCCATCAGTGAATGAAATATGCTGACATAACACCCCCTAGGGGTAATTTATAATCTTACAAATTATAACTCATTTCAGCCCGTTGAGGAATGACTTTGACAGCTTCTCAAGACCTCGTCTGCAGGGGCGGCTGTGCAGGCGATGAGCTGTATTTCTAAGTTAAGTTTTCCCTATACAAAATGTATAAGCTTAGCTGGTAATCCCATTTCTCAACATCATTTTTGCCTGAATACTAGTGAGGGGCTCTTGACCCAAGGAACTGGAATTAGCTCTCTCTTTGATAAAATTTGACTGCTTTCCATTGTACGGATGCTATATAACGTTTATGAGTTGAGCACTTTTTTCAGTGGCAGCTGCAGAATATGAATTGGATGGAACATTTCATAGGTTGAAACGTTTCATGAAGGATTCTGTGTCACAACTGGAAAACGCTTCATCTGGTAAACTTCAAACTTGTGTTTTTTTCTCAAAGGAAACAATCTGAAGATTGAGACACTTATGCAACATATGGGAATCTTAATTCAGGAAACGTTTCGCCACACAGTGGCTTCATTAGTCCAATACAAAGTAGAAATGCGTAAGGAGAGGAGGAATTTGAGGTAATCAGTCCCTCAGCCTGGAGTCGATGGACTGAACACACCGACTCCAGGCTGAGGGACTGATTACCTCAAACTCCTCCTCTCCTTACTCCTTTCTACTTTGTATTGGACTGATGAAGCCACTGTGTGGCGAAACGTTTCCTGAATAAAGATTCCCATATGTTGCATAAGTGTCTCAATCTTCAACTTGTCGGTTTTTCAAACCTTTCATCACACAGGAAACAATCTCTTGAAGTTAGGATGCGTAAGTTTTCATGTGCCAGTTTTATTAATCAAATTGTTGTGAGGAGCTAACGACGATGATTCGGTCCGACTTAGACCATTTACAAAGTCACACGGTCCAAGTCGGACCGAAACGACATCGTAAGTTCCTCTCTCCTACGTGAGGGTTATATGTGTATTTTTCCAGCGACGGTATTGCGTCTTTTTGATGTTTACAAATGGCTTGACAAAGATCCAGGAGAGCGAAACGTTGCCATAATAAAATGTCACATTAGTTGTACTTGTGTCCTTTTGCCAAACAAGTTGTTGGTATTTCTACCAACATTACAAGAAAAAAAATATATTTACTTAGATTACAAAAAAAAAACTATTGTATGGAAAATAAAATTACGAATGGTTACTGCAACATCCAGCAAAGTGCGCCTGCAAAGGCAATTTATTCCATCAGTCTTCCCCTAGTAATAGCTCACTAGAGTTGAAAATTTGAAGACTCGCTTTGAAGTTATAAACGAAATGTTTAGAGGTTAATGGAAAACAAGAAAATTGTACCTTCCAATATGACCGACTCCATAAAAAAAACGTACGAAATTGGAGTATTTATAGGACTCGCTAAATTTGTAAAATTTAAATATACCAATATTTCTCATTTTCCTTTAGCAGTTCTATTCAGTCCATCAATCTTGAAAAAACTGATGGACTGACCACATCGACTCAAGGCTGAGGGACTGATTGCCTCAAACTCCTCCTGTTCACCATTCTCCTTTGTATGGACTGATGAAGCCACTGTGTGGCGAAACGTTTCCTTATTAAAGATACCCAAGTGTTGCACATGTGTCTAATTTATCAAAAATGTCTTACTTTTTTTAAAGAAAGTCCAGTTAGAAAAAATCTATAAAATTAGAAAATTGGCCCATACGCTGTATAAACTTCAAAACACAGTACTCCTGTTTGAAGTACACAAGCATTTAGCGTTTGAAGCCGATCATTAAATTCATTCTCTACTTATTACTTTGAAACCAATTTATTCAATAAAATTGATAACTCAAATGTTATACAGCTCAAAGTGAACCCGAACATTCTTTTAATAAACCCCACCAACACTGAAAGATTTAAACCTATCAGAAAGGACAATCTCCAAAAATTCTGCAATCAACGTTTCGTAGTTTTATAACGTCAATAAAATTCAAATTTTTACTTTCACAGATTAAACATGTAAGTTATCATCATACTTGTCAAGTTTATGAATATTAATATTGAGAATCCAATAAGACGAGGCATTTTTCACTTATTAAATGGTTTGTTTTTTCTGAATCTTGCATGTGAGGAAAAAAACACTGATAATTTGACTCTGATCTAAAATGGCATTCCCCATTTATTGCATGGAATCCACTTATTTTTTTTCCAACTAGGTTAATATATTGACTAATTTATCAGCACACCTACTAAACATACTGGGTACTATCCTGTCCATAAGCTCCATCAACCATTTACTGAAGCAGCTTAAAATAGGTGTGCTCATATATACGAAAAACGATTTAACGGAAAGCAAAATTTCCCACTATTTTATCCAGGACATTGGAAAATATGCACCTACACATTTCAGTTTTACCCTTCATCGTATATCCAGGATTACATATGAGTGTCTTGGTGTTCTTGTGGGTTTCATCTCAGAAGAAGCTTATGTTTGGCTTACATGTCGATCAGGTTGCAGGATATTTCTGTTATGATACAATTCTGTTCAAAACTTGACTCTATATAATTCTATATTGCTGGCTATCTGTGCACTCTCACATTCGGGACACATGAGTATTATGCTACCAAATACTGTAATTGGGACTTTGCTTTGGTTTTTAAGAGATCTGTGGGTCCATATTATAATGAGTGTTTGATGATTACTATTGCTGTTCAGTGTTTACTCTCATTTGCAAGGTATTGACTTCGGTGTCACAACATTGCATTCATCTTGGATAGGATATATAGAGTGTCGTGGTATTTAGGTCCTGCGAAGTTGTATATTGCATTTACACAATACAAGTACATGTTCCCACAATGTGCATAGTCTGTAAAATATTCACACAATCACTGTAGCTTGAAAATACACATTACTCTCTAAGTGTTTGAGAAGTGAGGGTGAACACTAGATTTTGATCACTAATAAGCAATATTTAATATTTTGTAAGTTGGTAAATATATTACCTAGTGTAATAAAACACTTAAGTAAAGTGTTTTTGATTAATGTTTTCACTTTCCTGAAGAATTATTGAGGGTTTATTAAGCACACAGGTTCACCCTTGGTGGTAAAACATTTTTGTATAAACACTGTAGATTACTGTTGAAAGATTCTTATTACGGCCTTCAATACAGAACTCCCATGATTATAAGATCGTAGAATCCATTGTAGTATCAAAAGTATAAATATGCCATACACTTGAATATGCCGATACTTACATAAATTTTGTCTGATTGCCATACACCAGAACTGAAAATTAAAATACGATCTGATGAAGCCTTCTTTGGGTGTCTTGAAGGAAATTAATAGCAATACCTTGGAGGAAGAAAAGGACTTAGGGTATCCACTAACAAGTATCCTTTTGGGGATACCTAATTAAAACTTTATGTGATACATAAGTATTGGAAGATATTAGTTAAGAAAGAAAAATATTGTGCAGTGAACCTCAGATTCTTTCTGCCTGCACAGCAAAGTGGGAGGCTGCCTGTACAGCAAAGTGGCAGGCTGGAGGGTCAGACTCGCTCTTCCTCGTTGCCCGGAGAGAAGATTGATAAAATCCACGGAGTTTGCTACCCACATTTTGTTCGTTACTTAGTACGCTTATTTTTTTTTTTTTTTTTTTTTTTAGGTTTACGGAGTGTATTATCAAGGTTGTTGTTTTTAGCCCGCTATGAAATTCTGGATTCACTATTTCCATCGCTTGTACACAATATCGCAGTATGCGATGTCGTTTTATAAGAGGATTTACTGCATTTATAAATTTTTTTTTTTATTATCACACTGGCCGATTCCCACCAAGGCAGGGTGGCCCGAAAAAGAAAAACTTTCACCATCATTCACTCCATCACTGTCTTGCCAGAAGGGTGCTTTACACTACAGTTTTTAAACTGCAACATTAACACCCCTCCTTCAGAGTGCAGGCACTGTACTTCCCATCTCCAGGACTCAAGTCCGGCCTGCCGGTTTCCCTGAATCCCTTCATAAATGTTACTTTGCTCACACTCCAACAGCACGTCAAGTATTAAAAACCATTTGTCTCCATTCACTCCTATCAAACACGCTCACGCATGCCTGCTGGAAGTCCAAGCCCCTCGCACACAAAACCTCCTTTACCCCCTCCCTCCAACCCTTCCTAGGCCGACCCCTACCCCGCCTTCCTTCCACTACAGACTGATACACTCTTGAAGTTATTCTGTTTCGCTCCATTCTCTCTACATGTCCGAACCACCTCAACAACCCTTCCTCAGCCCTCTGGACAACAGTTTTGGTAATCCCGCACCTCCTCCTAACTTCCAAACTACGAATTCTCTGCATTATATTCACACCACACATTGCCCTCAGACATGACATCTCCACTGCCTCCAGCCTTCTCCTCGCTGCAACATTCATCACCCATGCTTCACACCCATATAAGAGCGTTGGTAAAACTATACTCTCATACATTCCCCTCTTTGCCTCCAAGGACAAAGTTCTCTGTCTCCACAGACTCCTAAGTGCACCACTCACTCTTTTTCCCTCATCAATTCTATGATTCACCTCATCTTTCATAGACCCATCCGCTGACACGTCCACTCCCAAATATCTGAATACGTTCACCTCCTCCATACTCTCTCCCTCCAATCTGATATTCAATCTTTCATCACCTAATCTTTTTGTTATCCTCATAACCTTACTCTTTCCTGTATTCACCTTTAATTTTCTTCTTTTGCACACCCTACCAAATTCATCCACCAATCTCTGCAGCTTCTCTTCAGAATCTCCCAAGAGCACAGTGTCATCAGCAAAGAGCAGCTGTGACAACTCCCACCCTGTGTGTGATTCTTTATCTTTTAACTCCACGCCTCTTGCCAAGACCCTCGCATTTACTTCTCTTACAACCCCATCTATAAATATATTAAACAACCACGGTGACATCACACATCCTTGTCTAAGGCCTACTTTTACTGGGAAAAAATTTCCCTCTTTTCTACATACTCTAACTTGAGCCTCACTATCCTCGTAAAAACTCTTCACTGCTTTCAGTAACCTACCTCCTACACCATACACTTGCAACATCTGCCACATTGCCCCCCTATCCACCCTGTCATACGCCTTTTCCAAATCCATAAATGCCACAAAGACCTCTTTAGCCTTATCTAAATACTGTTCACTTATATGTTTCACTGTAAACACCTGGTCCACACACCCCCTACCTTTCCTAAAGCCTCCTTGTTCATCTGCTATCCTATTCTCCGTCTTACTCTTAATTCTTTCAATTATAACTCTACCATACACTTTACCAGGTACACTCAACAGACTTATCCCCCTATAATTTTTGCACTCTCTTTTATCCCCTTTGCCTTTATACAAAGGAACTATGCATGCTCTCTGCCAATCCCTAGGTACCTTACCCTCTTCCATACATTTATTAAATAATTGCACCAACCACTCCAAAACTATATCCCCACCTGCTTTTAACATTTCTATCTTTATCCCATCAATCCCGGCTGCCTTACCCCCTTTCATTTTACCTACTGCCTCACGAACTTCCCCCACACTCACAACTGGCTCTTCCTCACTCCTACAAGATGTTATTCCTCCTTGCCCTATACACGAAATCACAGCTTCCCTATCTTCATCAACATTTAACAATTCCTCAAAATATTCCCTCCATCTTCCCAATACCTCTAACTCTCCATTTAATAACTCTCCTCTCCTATTTTTAACTGACAAATCCATTTGTTCTCTAGGCTTCCTTAACTTGTTAATCTCACTCCAAAACTTTTTCTTATTTTCAACAAAATTTGTTGATAACAGCTCACCCACTCTCTCATTTGCTCTCTTTTTACATTGCTTCACCACTCTCTTAACCTCTCTCTTTTTCTCCATATACTCATCCCTCCTTGCATCACTTCTACTTTGTAAAAACTTCTCATATGCTAACTTTTTCTCCCTTACTACTCTCTTTACATCATCATTCCACCAATCGCTCCTCTTCCCTCCTGCACCCACTTTCCTGTAACCACAAACTTCTGCTGAACACTCTAACACTACATTTTTAAACCTACCCCATTCCTCTTCGACCCCATTGCCTATGCTCTCATTAGCCCATCTATCCTCCAATAGCTGTTTATATCTTACCCTAACTGCCTCCTCTTTTAGTTTATAAACCTTCACCTCTCTCTTCCCTGATGCTTCTATTCTCCTTGTATCCCATCTACCTTTTACTCTCAGTGTAGCTACAACTAGAAAGTGATCTGATATATCTGTGGCCCCTCGATAAACATGTACATCCTGAAGTCTACTCAACAGTCTTTTATCTACTAATACATAATCCAACAAACTACTGTCATTTCGCCCTACATCATATCGTGTATACTTATTTATCCTCTTTTTCTTAAAATATGTATTACCTATAACTAAACCCCTTTCTATACAAAGTTCAATCAAAGGGCTCCCATTATCATTTACACCTGGCACCCCAAACTTACCTACCACACCCTCTCTAAAAGTTTCTCCTACTTTAGCATTCAGGTCCCCTACCACAATTACTCTCTCACTTGGTTCAAAGGCTCCTATACATTCACTTAACATCTCCCAAAATCTCTCTCTCTCCTCTGCATTCCTCTCTTCTCCAGGTGCATACACGCTTATTATGACCCACTTCTCGCATCCAACCTTTACTTTAATCCACATAATTCTCGAATTTACACATTCATATTCTCTTTTCTCCTTCCATAACTGATCATTTAACATTACTGCTACCCCTTCCTTTGCTCTAACTCTCTCAGATACTCCAGATTTAATCCCATTTATTTCCCCCCACTGAAACTCTCCTACCCCCTTCAGCTTTGTTTCGCTTAGAGCCAGGACATCCAACTTCTTTTCATTCATAACATCAGCAATCATCTGTTTCTTGTCATCCGCACTACATCCACGCACATTTAAACAACCCAGTTTTATAAAGTTTTTCTTCTTCTCTTTTTTAGTAAATGTATACAGGAGAAGGGGATACTAGCCCATTGCTCCCGGCATTTTAGTCGCCTCATACGACACGCATGGCTTACGGAGGAAAGATTCTTTTCCACTTCCCCATGGACAATAGAAGAAATAAAAAAGAACAAGAGCTATTTAGAATAAGGAGAAAAACCTAGATGTATGTATATATATATATGCATGTGCGTGTCTGTGAAGTGTTACCAAAGTGTAAGTAGGAGTAGCAAGATATCCCTGTTATCTAGCGTGTTTATGAGACAGAAAAAGAAAACCAGCAATCCTACCATCATGCAAAACAGTTACAGGTTTTTGTAATATATATATATATATATATATATACTATATATATATATATATATATATAAAAACTATATATATATATATATATATATATATATATATACACATATATATAGTAAAATTTCATATAGATTATGAAGTATGAGGGGTGGTAGGAGAAGAAAATATTCAAACAGCTCCGGGGAGACCTTGAGTTTTCCCTGAGGTACGTTTATTGTCTTTTCTGAGGATGAGGGTCCCCAGTAAATTTCTGGAGGTGGTACCTCCCTATATTATTTTCTTATATATATATATATATATATATATATATATATATATATATATATATATATATATATATATGTATAAGGTAGTAGGTTGGTAAACAGCAACCGCCCAGGGAGGTACTACCGTCCTGCCAAGGGAGTGTAAAACGAAAGCCTATAATTGTTTTACATGATGGAAGGATTGCTGGGGTCCTTTTGCCTGTCTCATGAACATGCAAGATTTCAGGTACGTCTTGCTACTTCTACTTACACTTAGGTCACACTACACATACATGTACAAGCTTATATATACACACCCATCTGTTTTTTTTTTTCTATTTTCTTTCGAGTTCTTGTTCTTGTTAATTTCCTCTTACCTCCATGGGGATATGGAACAGAATTCTTCCTCCGTAAGCCATGCGTGTTGTAAGAGGCGACTAAAATGCCAGGAGCAAGGAGCTAGTAACCCCTTCTCCTGTATAAATTACTAAATGTAAAAGGAGAAACTTTCGTTTTTCCTTTTGGGCCACCCTGCCTCAGTGGGATACTGCCACTGTGTTGAAAGAAGGAAAGATTTATATATATATATATATATGTATATATATATATATATATATATATATATATATATATATATATATATATATATATATATATATATATATATATATATATATGAGTGTGTGTGTGTGTATGTGTGTGTATGTCGTGTTGAATAGGTATACTTGGTCAATTAGCAAGAACTCCTAAAATTTTCTCTTATACCTTTAAAGATATATATTTTTTTAATTTATGTTAATGTAAAAATTAATAATTATGTACTAAAAGAAATTTACAAAACTTACCTAATCTTATTGTAACAAGCTTAATTTAATTTAGCCTAATCCAACTAAATATATTTTAGATAAGTTTACAGAAATTTAATAATAAACAAACACAATAAAATATATTTTTTCTCGTTAAGTTCAGAAAGATTTTTGCAAAATTATTGCATACACAAATTTTTGCTTGCCTTATTCGGCAAGAAGAGCTTTTTTATTTACCCTTTAGAGGGCAAGGCAGACTAAAACGTAAATTTGAAAGTGATTTCCTATGAGGGGATAGAGCCGCTCGATGTAAGGTCTCTGAGGCCATCCAAATGGAGTTGTAAAAGTTACGTGTCGAGCAACTGCAGACATGCGAAGCCCGAGTAAACTTGGTCCTGCCTGTTAAGGGTATAACAATTTAAAATGTTGCAAGGTTGCAAGTGTTAAAAAAAATTAAATTTATTATACAAGTAGACAATATAAAAAACATAAATGGAACTTGTTTCTGAACAATTTGTAAGCATTAAAAAAATAGAAATAGGTACTACTTATCAACAATGACAAATTGCAATGGGATACAACTTACAAATGAAATATTCCTGAGTTCCCTGAGAAAGAATAATCATTTTACATCACTAATTTCTGCAATGAAGCTTTATGAAACAATTTCTATCGTTCTTGATGCATAGATTTACTTTGCATGTGGCACAGGAAAATGAGGATGTGACATGATTATTGTTTTTGCTGCAATACTTGCATGCAAGCATCTTCTTCTTGTTCAATTTATGCTTTTTGGATGGTGGGATAGCTTTCTCATCTGTTAACACCTCTGCATCTGGTGCCAAGTATTCATCACCACTGTCCAAAAATTCCAGGTCATCTGGGTCTTGATCTGAGTCATTTTCGTCCCAAACACAGACAAATTTTGACTTATCCTTGGAGGACTCACCATAGAATAATTTCTGATTGATCTGGAAGAACAATAAAAACGTTCTGTACACACTCAGATCATAACTGAGTTCATATATACACTACCAAATTTTATGAAAGTATTTATATACTGAAACTTGAAAAAATCACCTAAACGGGCAGGACCGAGTGTACTCGGTCCTCTTTTGTAGCACTTTTTTCATTTGCATGGTGCGCTCTTATTATGCTTCACAACGTCTTTACTTATATCAAAATATAACTAAACTATTCATTTATGCACTAGACACACAAATCAGTACTTAATGACATAGTAGAGGGTGAAATGCAAGAGTATATGAGGAGCACTCGACGAAAGAATCGAGTATGGGCGACGCCAAGCTAGAACTGTTTACATTTTGCTCTCTCCACCAATGGAAAGCAAGGATACGCCATCGCCTTTAGCTGGAGCGACTCAGGAAAGGCTTGTGATTGGTCAGAAATAGAGAACGGGAACCCATATGCGCTGGGGGAGTAGGAGAACATGCGCAAAAAGCATGTTCTCAGGACCGAGTAAACTCGGTCCTGCCCAGTAAATCGCAAGTTCGGCACGATATATATATGTATACACAGCAACCACTGTGAAAGAATAGGGAAATTCCAAGTGGTTTCATGACTTCTGACATTATTAAGGAACTATAGTTCCATAGTTCCTTGATAACGTGAGAAGTCACAAAAGCGCTAGGAATTTCACTGTTCTTTCATAGTGATTGTCTTGCATATTCTGATATCACCTGCTTACTGTGATCTTATTGCATTTATATATATATATATATATATATATATATATATATATATATATATATATATATATATATATATATATATATATATATATATATATATATATATATGCAATAAGATCACATTAAACAGGTGATATCAGAATATATGCAAAACAACCACTGGGAAAGAAAAGTGAAATTCCAAGCACTTTCATAACTTCTCACATTCTCAAGGAACTATAAAGACAATACATCAAAGGAAGGCATATAAAGGGTCTAGACAACACCTCACCATCACATCCCACAACAAAGCAACACCTGATGCGCGACGACACCCTACTCATAAGAAAGGAGGAACACTGCAGCAGGCCCACTTCATATGCTTTCCTTTGATGTATTGTCTTTATAGTTCTTTGATAATATTAGAAGCCACGAAAGCGCTTGGAATTTCACTTTCCTTTCCCAGTGGTTGCTTTGCACATTCTGATATCACCTGTTTACTGTGATCTTATTGCATATATATATATATATATATATATATATATATATATATATATATATATATATATATATATATATATATATATATATATTGCATATATATATATATATATATATATATATATATATATATATATATATATATATATAAATATATATATATATATATATATATATATATATATATATGTATATATAAACATTGTCACTACGTTCACAGCAGGACTCGAACCTGCTAACTCTGTATCAGAGTCCACAGTACTGTGGACTCTGATACAGAGTTAGGAGGTTCTGGTCCTGCTGTGGAAGTAGAGTCAATGTTTGTAAATAATTTTGCCTGCTTGCGAATTGTTAATATATATATATATATATATATATATATATATATATATATATATATATATATATATATATATATATATATATATATATATATATATATATATATATATATATATATATATAAATATATATATATATATATATATATATATATATATATATATATATATATATATATATATGTCGTGCCGAATAGGCAGAATTTGGGAACTTGGCTTAAATAGCAACGCTCATCTTGCCATATAGGACAAGCGAAAATTTGTGTATGCAATAATTTCGCAAAAATCATCGTAAACCTAACTAAAAATATATATTTCATTGTGCTTGTTTAGTATTAAATTACTGTAAACGTATTTAAAATATATTTAGTAGAATTGGGCTAAAATAAATTGCTCTTGTTATAATAAGGTTAGGTAAGTTTTCTAAGATTCTTTTGGTGCAAAATTAAAATTTTTTACATTAACATTAATGAAAAAAATATATCTTTAAACGTATAAGAGAAATTTTCAGATAGGACTTAATTTTAGATGAGTTCTTGCTAATTGACCAGTTTTACATATTCAGCACGACATATATATGTTTATTTATATATTTATTTATTTATTTATTTATAAAATGCTCTATAATATCCTACATGAAGACAAACTCAGAAGATTAATCGATCTGTATATGCAGATCATTAATCTCCAGAGTTTCTGTCTCCTTGTGGATTATTACTGAGTTCTGGCAAGTATTCATTACACACGGACATTACAATTTAAATACCCTGTGAAATGCAATATAGTCTCCCCTTCTTCTGAGTGTAGGCACTGTACTCTCCCCTCCTTCAGAGGGCAGGCACTGTACTCTCCCCTTCTTCAGAGGGCAGGCATTGTACTCTCCCCTCCTTCAGAGGGCAGACACTGTACTCTCCCCTCCTTCAGAGGGCAGGCACTGTACTCTCCCCTTCTTCAGAGGGCAGGCATTGTACTCTCCCCTCCTTCAGAGGGCAGACACTGTACTCTCCCCTCCTTCAGAGGGCAGGCACTGTACTCTCCCCTCCTTCAGAGGGCAGGCACTGTACTCTCCCCTCCTTCAGAGGGCAGGCACTGTACTCTCCCCTCCTTCAGAGGGCAGGCACTGTACTCTCCCCTCCTTCAGAGGGCAGGCATTGTACTCTCCCCTCCTTCAGAGGGCAGGCACTGTACTCTCCCCTCCTTCAGAGGGCAGGCACTGTACTCTCCCCTCCTTCAGAGGGCAGGCACTGTACTCTCAACGTCTTGCGGACAGGTTTTCTTCATTCCCTTCATTCTACTTTCCTTTCACTCCAACAGCAGGTTAAATCCCTAACATTCTCGTTCCTCCAGTCAATTTGATGCAATATGCTCACCCATACCTAGGATGCCCAAGCCCCATCCACTTAAAACTATCTTCTGCATACATTGTTTCAGAAATTCATGGGACAGTCCCTGCTCCACTCTCCTTCCACTTTCAGATTTTTGCACCATTTTGATCCTGTCCTTCTCAGTTATCTCTGGACGCCCGAACTACTTCACAACTCCTGTGATTAGTATCATTACTATATTATCCATCACTGTGATGAGTATAAGTACTGCGTCTTCCATCTCTGTGAAGAGTATCAGCACTACATGCTTCATCATTGATGAATATCAGCACTGTATGTTCTATCACTGTGGTATCAGCACTGCATGCTTCATCATTAATGAGATTTTCTTCGGATTTTTAACCCTAGAGGGTTAGCCACCCAGGATAACCCAAGAAAGTCAGTGCGTCACCGAGGACTGTCTAACTTATTTCCATTGTGGTCCTCAATCTTCTTCCCCAGGATGCGACCCACACCAGTCGACTAACACCAGGTGCCTATTTGCTGCTAAGTGAACATGACAACAAGTGTAAGGAAACGCGTCGAAATGTTTCCACCCGCTGGGAATTGAACCCGGGTCCTCCGTGTGTGAAGCGAGAACTTTAGCCACCAGGCCACCGGGCCACTGAGTATGAGTACTGCTTGTTCCATCACAGTGATGAGTATCAGTACTGCACTGCATGCTTCATCACTCTGATGGGGAGCAATACCTCTTGCTCCACCACTGTGATGAAGATCAATACCTCTTGCTCCAGCACTCTGATGGAGGTTAATACCTCTTGCTCCAGCACTCTGATGGAGGTTAATACCTCTTGCTCCAGCATTCTGATGGAGGTCAATACCTCTTGCTCCAGCACTCTGATGGAGGTCAATACCTCTTTCTCCATCACTCTGATGGAGATTAATACCTCTTGCTCCAGCATTCTGATGGAGGTCAATACCTCTTTCTCCAGCACTCTGATAGAGACCAATACCTCTTGCTCCAGCACTCTGATGGAGGTTAATACATCTTGCTCCAACATTCTGATGGAGGTCAATGCCTCTTGCTCCAGCACTCTGATAGAGGTCAATGCCTCTTGCTCCAGCACTCTGATGGAGGTCAATACCTCTTGCTCCAGCACTCTGATAGAGGTCAATACCTCTTGCTCCAGCACTCTAATGGAGATCAATACCTCTTGCTCCAGCACTCTGATGGAGATCAATACCTCTTGCATAGCGCAGCAGCCATGCAATTTCCATTGTTGAAACCTGGCTGTTACTCGTCCTAACATCAGAGGGAAACCTGAAGGGAAGTTTTTGACTGTATGACTGTGTGAAGTGCATAAAATTTTGTCGTTTTTATTATATACGTACAAGACTAAACTGTCTTAAAGTTATATAATCCATAACAATTTTAATGTGTGTGGCCTTTGGCAGTCTTCATATTATGTGGCCTTTGCCAGTCTTGAAGGTATGTGGCCCATTCAAGTCTTCAAGGTACGTGGTCCATTCAAGGCTTCAAGATATGCGGTCATTGCCAGATGTTAAGAATGGCATCCATGTTAGTCTTCAAGGTAAGTCATCCATGTCGGTCTTCAAGGTATCTAGTAGCTTTCAGTCTTTTAGGTGTGATCCATGTTTGTCTTCACGATATGTGGTTCTTGTCATGGCGGACTTCACGGCATGCGGTAAATGCCAGTCTAGAAAAAATATAGTCCTTACCAGTCTTTAAGGTATGTAATCCATGCTAGTCATGAAGATATGTGGCCCATAACAGTCATGAAGGTATGTGTTCTATGGCAGTCATGAAGGTATGTGTTCTTTGGCAGTCATGAAGATATGTAGTTCATGCCAGTCATAAGAACATAAGAACATAAGAAAGAAGGAACACTGCAAGAGGCCTACTGGCCCATGCGAGGCAGGTCCAATTCACTCACCGGCTTAAGCCAATGCCTTAAGGTAGTCAGGTCAGGTCCCATTTACTAAGGAAGGAGCACGGCATCAGACCTAGTAGCACAAGCTGGTTAGGTCCAACTCGCACTCACCCACACCCACTCATGTATTTATCTAACCTATTTTTAAAACTACACAGCGTCTTAGCTTCTATAACCGTACTCGGGAGTTTGTTCCACTCATCCACAACTCTATTACCAAACCAGTGCTTTCCTATATCCTTCCTGAATCTGAATTTTTCCAACTTAAAACCATTTCTGCAAATCCTGTGCATGCTAGATATTTTTAGCACGCTACTTACATCCCCTTTATTAATTCCTGCTTTCCATTTATACACCTCAATCATATCCCCCCTAATTCTACGCCTTTCTAGAAAGTGCAGATTCAGGGCCCTCAGTCTATCCTCATAGGGAAGATTTCTGATACATGGAATCAACTTTGTCATCCTCCTTTGTACGTCTTCCAATGCATTTATAACCAGACCTGTGCAGCATAAGCTAAATGAGGTCTAACCAAAGATATATAGAGTTGAAGAACAACCTGAGGACTTCTATTATTTATACTTCTTGATATGAAGCCAAGGATTCTGTTAGCTTTAGTGCGAATACTAATGAACTGTTGTCTTGGTTTCAGATTACTGCTAACCAGAACTCCTAAATCCTTTTCGCAATCAGTAATATTAAAATCTACATTATTTAATTTTTATGTGGCATGGTTATTGTCCTGTCCAACATTTAGAACTTTGCACGTGTCTATATTAAACTGCATCTGCCACTTCTCCGACCATTGCATCAGTCTATTCAAATCATCCTGGAGTGCTCTAGTGTCCTCGTTAGAATGAATTGGACGGCCTATTTTGGTGTCATCAGCAAATTTGCTTATGTCGCTATTTATTCCCTCATCTATGTCGTTTATGTAAATTGTGAACAACAACGGGCCCAACACTGACCCCTGTGGATCATCGCTTGTGACGTGCCACCATTCTGATTTTTCCCCATTTATGCAAACTCTCTACTGCCTATTGTCATCCATGCCTCTACCCAGGAAAATTTTTTTTCTCCTATTCCGTGTGCCTTAAATGCTCTATTTATTCATGTAAGAGATTTTAACCATCCAATTGATTTAAGCTTTCTCAGTAGCCTCTGATGTGGAACTTTATCGAAAGCCTTACCGAAGTCCATATACACAATATCATATTCAATACCATGATGTACTTCCTCATATACCTTAGTGAAAAAAAAGTTAATAAATTCGTAAGACAGGAACGCCCCTTAGTAAAACTGTGCTGAGATTCATTAATCAATTTATGCCTTTCGAGATGGCTACGAACTGCCTCGGCAATTATTGATTCCATAAATTTTCCTACTATGGAGGTAAGGCTTATTGGTCTAGTTCGAAGCTAAGGACCTGTCACCTGCCTCGTAAATATGTATTACATTAACCATTTTCCACTTGTCTGGCACTATGCCAGTTTGTAATGATATATTGAAAAGATTAGTCAAAGGCATGCTTAGTTCCCCTTTACATCCCCATAAAACCATTGCAAACAGTTCATCAGGGCCTGGGGATTTGTTAGGTTGTAATTTCTCTATTTGTCTGAGGACAAATAGAGAAATTAAAAATTAGTTACCTCAATCGTGCATAGTTTATTATCGTCCTGTTCTACATAATTTATTATCACTGGAATTTTGCTAGCATCATCCAGAGTATAAACTGAGAGTAAGTAGGTATTGAGAAGTTCACACATATATGTGGCCCATGACAGTCATGAAGATATGTGGTCCATAACAGTCATGAAGGTATGTGGTCCATGACATTCATTCTTGAAGGTAAATTGTTCACGTCCAACACCTATCCATGTTATATGGTTCCAATATTCCCTCACATCTTAAACCCTCAAGGAATCTTTCCCTCTCAAGTTAACAATATCAACATCAAAATTTAGACACTCGACAGCGTTAATGTAACCTCGTTCTTCAATAAATGTCATTTTTTCGGTACTGCAACTAAAAAAAACCTATACCTTACTCTCCCCACGCAAACATAACCTATTTTTCTTTGAAGAGAACCTATGTAGGCAAGAAATTCGGCATGGCAATGGGGTCCCCACTGAATGCAGTCTTAGCCTACATTTAATTTGATTACCTAGAGTGAGGCTTGTTTAATGATATTCCCTTGCTATTTCTCCCGGATGAGAGAAGTTGACGATGTGTTAGTCATCGCAACCAGACACTTCAAACTAAGCAACTTCAAAGATGAACTCTACCATGTTAAGTCCTCAATTCAGTTCACTTGAGAAAAAGAAAAGGGCGATTCTCTACCCTTTATTGGACGTTATTCTCATCTAGAGTGGAGATTGCTTTATATTCATAGTTTATAAAAGCTTCTGAACAAGAAAGACCTGATACATTTCTATTCTCGCCACGATCTCAGGACAATATAAAATAATCAGTGCTCGGCACAACATCCACTTCTACAAAAACAAAACCTTTAATTTTCTGTCTAAAACCTAAGATATAGCCACCAAGCGACAACTACTAATTCTCACCTGTGGTCGCTGCGCGATCCACCAAAACAATCTTATAGTTTACTTAAATACTTCAGCTCAATAAAACGCAGGTGCAGGAGGTGTGTACTTTATACCTTTCAGTGGTTGTGTTCATTTTTTTATGTAGGCGAAACAACAAGGAGCTTAAAACGTGACTTACATAACACAAACATGCATGCAGAATGGATGACATGCGCAACGCATATTTAAGACACAACAGAACACATTTACACACCATGAACTGGAAACGCACTCAACTTATTTACAAAGAAAAACACAAAACTAAACATAGGTGTCTTGAATTTGCCACCATCTACCTCAACAACACTACAGAACGAAATAGAGGGATGAATATTTTGTGTAAACCCATTGTGCAGATAAGCTTGACTTCACCTCAACCAGTCAATATTTGACCTCACCTCTGACGATACTTAATCTGGCGAAGCGACCAAATTATGTACCATTATAATTTTTTTGTATTCCATGTAATGCACTTGATAAAGCTCCCAGTGGGTGAAACGTCGTGTTAATATTATATTATTGGCTAGCAATGTCTTGAGCCTTTCCTCTTACTGAGCTACACTCCAAAAAAATTACCGCTTCCTGATGTCTACTGGTTTTCCCAGTTTGCCTGACTTCTTCCCATATTCTTTCCGTCTTTTACATGTCTTCTCCAGGTGTTTTTTTCCCTTGTATTCTCTGTCTCTTCCAATTTTTTATACTCCATTGCGTGCTTTATCTCTTAAAATCTCTTTCCCGGTAATTTCATCGTCTGCTCAACATTCATTCAAGATATGTGGTCCTTGATACTCTCTGAGGAATTACCGCTGCCTTGATACTAGTGAAGAGCTCTTGATCCAAGAAGTTAGAGCTAGCCTCTACTTCTCAGCAAAAAACAAATCTGTTTACTGCGTCCTTTCCAATAGAATAATAATAATAATAATAATAATAATAATAATAATAATAATAATAATAATAATAATAATAATAATAATAAAAATAATAATAATAATAATAATAATAATAATAATAATAATAATAATAATAATAATAATAATAATAATAATGATGATAATAATAATACATGTTTTACTCATTCACTGATAGGGAAATGTTCACTAAGAGCATTAACGAGAGGAACGTATGATTGACGTTCTCGGTCCACGGCGGAACGTCAACATTACTTTTTTATTTTTGGAGTATTATATTGGATTCGGTAGAACGATATGTACTGGTAGACTTACCTAGTGCTTCAAGTATTCTTTAGAATTAAATTTAAATGCCTGAGAAATATTTATGAATTTGTAATGTTGAGTAGAAACCTTTTTGAGACAAAGCTTTATTTTATTTTTATAGATTTGGATAAGTGTCTAATTCTGAATTTCACAATATAATCCAATTAATATTGAATGGTGACAGAAGTATATGATCACTATTAGCAGCGAATATAATTTGTTAATGATTCATATATCATTAATGGCATCATTATTTTATGGATCTTATCATGGTCAGGCATTCACCCTATTGATGACAGGATTATTAATACATGTTGATTATATTATTATATGTAATCCTTACGATTACTTCTACAGGCAGCATTTACTGCTCACTCATTCCTGACAGTATTTAATGGCAAACAGGAATATAAACCTGTGGACCCCAGCCCCTGTTTCATTTTCCCTGCTTCCTGTTATTATTGCTATACTCATTACTCTGCTAGGAAAGTGTGCTTATTGTAATTGGCTTCACTCACCACTATACTACTACTACTACTACTAATACTAATACTACTTATAATAATAATAATACAATCTTTATTTCCAAAAGCACTGCATTTCGGGCAGCCTTAAAATTAACTTATAACTACTGGACGTTTATATAATTTACTTGGTTTTAAAGAATGCTTCAGTCTTTGACATTAACTTTGAACTCTTTGGTTTATGATAATGACATTCTTTGCATCTTTGTAAGAGGGTTTGTTATAATGTTTGTAGCGATTAATCATGCACTGAAATTCCTTGGTGGTACGAGACGAACAATATTAATGCTAAACATAGTAGCTGTTAATAAATTGGGTTTAACCATAAATAGTCTACGAAAAAGTTAGGTTAGAAGTAGGAGGTGCTTATTAACTATTTCTTTGAAGCAGATGGTAGACCGAGAACTTTTTGTATTTTTAAGGAAGTTCCAAATTATAAGGCCCTTTATATGGAGTTCTTGAAAAGGTTGCGTCGAACATTGGGTATGTAAAAGAGATACTTGTTTCCTGTACTGTGTCTACATTGTATTGCAGTTCTCCAGGAAGACTCGGAGCGCTGTGTTGGATGTCGTACTAAGCGGCCTACATACTCTATATAGGACACAATGTATTATGCACAATAGTATGCATGAATGTTTTGTAAGGTGAGCACTCTGAGATTTTTAATAGTTGGTGGGCATAGTTTGAAACCTGATTTGGTGATAATTCTAACAGCTGATTTCTATTTGGTAACAGTAGGTGATAGGCGGTTTGCTGATGCAGATCCCCAAGCACAGATACCATAAGCGTGATCGTGATAGATTAGTGAGTAGTACAGAATGAGTAATGTTGCTTGAGGAAGACACTGTTTTTGATAGAATGCTCAGAGTTTTAGAAATTGTCTTTATATGTGCTGGGTGTGAGTGGTGTATGCCTAAGAAATTTTGTGTTATGTGAGAATTATTTATTTGATAACAATAAACTAATTATTTTTAGCCTTATTCTCTTGCAGAAGGTCTTGCCATCATTGAGAATAAATTTGTTAGTGGTCATCCAGCTAGAAATTTTAACCAACTCATCGTTGACTGTATTAATGAGGACAACTGCATAAAGATTAGATATGGCGAGACAGGTTGAAGTTCCAGGAAGGCATTTGGTAGATAATTTATATAGGTGAAGAATAATAGTGGGTCAAGGATGCTACCCAGTGGCATCCCTTTGTTGATATTTCAGAGTCAATGATCGTCACATGCTGACGTCTACACGTATGGTCTGGCTTCACCAGCAAGATATTGCAATTTGCTGTGTCAATTACTTTCCTTAGATGGAAAAAAGAGGCCCATTGGTTATTCATTATTTTCTTGTGTTGTACAGATCGAGTCTAGCGTCTTCAGGATAACATCATTAGTTCTGAAACCAAACAGACATGGGGTAAGAATGTTTTGATTGGTGATAAATACACAAATTCGTTTATAAATTATCTTTTAAAAGATTTTCGATAATGGCAAGTTAGAGACTTGTCAGTAGCTGTTAAAATCAGCTGGGCTTCCACCTTACTGGATTGGGAATACTGGCGTATTCTTAAGTACATTTGAGAAAGTTTGGGTTTCAGGAGATTTATTAAACAGAGCTGAAATGATAGGTGATAACACATGGCCAGCTTTCTTGTTTATAAGTGGTGGAATACTAGCTTTATTGCCTGCCTTCCTGCCATAGCTCTGAGTGGTTTTAATATTGAAGTTACATCAGTATGAGCGATCGTGGACAGATAAAGTGAGCTTTATTGTCACGGAGGTGATCACTAACCTATAGTGAGTAGTGGAGCTTGGGATTTTGCAGCAAGGTTAATTTCTATGATTGAGAAGTCCTTCAGTATATTCGTTGTCCCAGCAGTATGGCTGGAAAGTTCGTTTAATCTGATCAGCTCAATTTTTTTGGTCTTGCGTGAGTCCACAATTTGTGTGTTTTCCAGGTCTCTCTGATATCGCCCTTTAATTCTTTGAATATGTTTGCTTAATAAAGCTGATTGGATTTCTTTATAAGCATTATAAGTGCTGATGCATATTTTTGCTAGTTCTCTGGGGATTTATCCTTTTATTATTTTTTATAGGTTAACTCCCAATCAACAGATCTAAGGATGCTCTTGGTTACCCAAGAGCTATTTAGTCCTTTGGCTGGAACCTCTTTGGTTTCATAGAGGTTACAACGAGGGTTATTCACATGAGTGAATATCATTACTGTTTTTGAAGTCTCTCGTCCAATCAACTGTACTTATTGGCATGATTAAATTATTCACTGATGGCTGATCATGGAACGTGAATTAAATAATATAAGTTGCCAGCTATTAGTGAGGTTATTTAATTAGTAAAACGTATAGCAATAGTATGTAGTCTACAAACAGTATATAAAGTAGAAACAAGCATTAAATTTAGCCACAAGGTACTGCGTAAACTGGAAAAATATGAAGGAGCTGAATATAACCAAGTTACAATGTGTAGAGTGATATTAATAAAAGATATGGAAACCTGGGTAAGATATGCAAGGAATAGTAAGAAGAGGGTCGTTATGAACACCTGGGTAAAATATGTAAAGAATAGTAACAAGAGAGTCGTTATGAACACCTGGGTAAAATATGTAAAGAATAGTAACAAGAGAGTCGTTATGAACACCTGGGTAAAATATGTAAAGAATAGTACCAAGAGAGTCGTTATGAACACCTAGGTAAGTTATGCAAGGAATATTAACAAGAGGGTCGTTACGAACACCTGGGTCAGATATGCAAGGAATAGTAGTAACATTTGAGTAGTGTTCTATAAAAGAGAAATGAATAACAAAGAAATATAAGAAGCAGTATATAACATGCACAATGTGGAGCTTTACATGAAGTAAAGATAAGTAAAGAATATCTGGGTAGAAAATGCAACGAACAATGTATAAATTAACAGCATAATACAGAGTTGTTCCGTAATGAATTATTGGGTAAAAAAACGTAATTTACAACATATAAGCTAATTACAAAACAAAGAGCTTTGCTAAAAATCAATGAAAAATAATGAATAACTCAATACAGGGAACAGTTTATAAGTTACTAACTGCAGAGTTTTACAACAAAGTGAATAACTGTATAAAGTAAGGAGTAGTATGTACACTAGTTATAAACAGTCAGTGTTGTATACATAGAATATAAATAATTGCGTTTAAAATGAAGAGAGGAGTAAATATACATACAAGTTATAATAAATTCAGTGGTATAAAACGCAGATACACACACACACACACACACACACACACACACAGGGATGTTAGGAAGTATTTCTTCAGCCTCAGAGTAGTCAGGAAGTGGAATAGTTTGGGAAGCGATGTAGTGGAGGCAGGATCCATACATAGCTTTAAGGAGAGGTATGATAAAGCTCACGGCTCAGGGAGAGTGACCTAGTAGCGACCAGTGAAGAGGCGGGGCCAGGAGCTTGGAATCGACCCCTGCAACCTCAATTAGGTGAGTACACACACACACACACACACACTCTTTAGAAAATGGAAATACGCAAATATAAGCCAATTCCTGCATGAGGTGCAGTGTGTGAGACAGTTAGAGGGAAAGACAGTAAATGAAATGATGGAACACGTGACCGCAGAGTGCAGGGAGGAGAAGGGGCAACAAAAACCTTGGGAAGACCAGAGTGAGCCCTTGCTTTACCCGGAGGTGTGGAGAGACCAAAGCTTAGTGTAGTACAGCATGGAAATAGTGTAGAAGGCAAAGGACTCGGGAAAACGGGGAGTAGATCCGAAGGGCCAAAAATTAATTTGCATGGATAAGAAAAGAGGCCCTGAGGCAATACGAGAATGACATAGCATTAAAAGCCAAATTTGACTCAAAGTTGTTATACAGCCACATCAGGAGGAAAACAACAGTTAAGGACCAGGTAATCAGGGTGAGGAAGGAAGGAGGGGGGCTCACAGGAAGCCACCAGGAAGTATGTAAGGAGCTTAGCTCAAAATTCAGTGAGGCTTCCAGCAAAGCGAAGGAGTAGGGTGCACCAACAAGTGCTAGACACACTGCACACAACCCAGGAGGAGGTGCAGAAACTGTTAGGTGCAATAGATATTTTGAAAGCGGTGAGCCCAGATAACATCTCACCGTGGGACCTGAAAGAAAGAGTAGACGCACTATGTGTGTGCCACTTAAAATAATTTTCAATTAATCTACTGAAACAAGGCAACTGCCTGAGGTGTGGAAAACAGTAAACGTAGTCCCTATTTTTTTAAGAAAGGAGACATGCAGCACAAAACTGCAGACCTGTGTCGCTGACGTGTATAATATGAAAAGTTATGAAGATTATCAGGAGAAGAGTGGTGGAGCACCAAGAAAGGAACGCGCACATGCATGACAACCAGCACGGCTTCAGGGAAGAGAAATCTGCCATCACAGACCTACGATAAGATAAAAGAAGTATGAAAGGAGAGAGAGGAATAAGTAGACTGCAATTTCTTGGACAGTAAGAGGGCTTTCGATACAGTACCACTCAAGAGACCGGTTGAAAAACTAGAGGAACAGGCAGGAATAGCAGGGAAAGTTCTGCAATGGATCAGGCAATACCTGAGAGGAATGAAACAATGCATGATGGTATGTGACGAGGTGTCAAAACAGGTGTATGTGTCGAGTGGGGTTCCACAAGGGTCATTCCATTTTTCGGTAAAATGTTTGTTATCACAGCAGTAAATCATCTGTATTGGTCACCATGAAGTCTTTCCTCATCTCTTATGTTGCTCTTGTAAAAAGTAAACAGCCGCAATACCGTGACTGGAACAGTACACAAATCACCCGCACATAGGAGAAAGAAACCTATGACGTTTCGGTCCGACCTGGACCATTAACTAGTCCTGTGTGAATAGCTAATGGTCCAAGTCGGACCGAAACGTCATCATATGTTTCGCTCGCCTGTGTGCAAGTTATTTGCGTATACCTCTTGTACTCGGCTGCAAATCTTCAGTAATGGTCACCATTAAGTCTTTTTCACATCTGTTGTGGTTGCCATTAAGACTTTACTCATCTGTTTCCTTCCTCTTGTTGTCGACTGCAATTCACATGCATTAATCACCACTAAGACTTTGCTCATCTGTTATGGCGCAAGTCTTAGTGGTGTGCTAACATATTTATTTTGAAGAAAGAGCTTAAAGAATATATAATATCCTTGACGTGAGTTGTTGCCCTATTCAGAGGTTTCTTAAAGATGTCACTCCTCCCTGACGTCTGTACTCACCTAATTGTACTCACCTAATTGTGGTTGCAGGGGTCGAGACTCAGCTCCTGGCCCCGCCTCTTCTCTGATCGCTACTGGGTCCTCTCTCTCTCTGCTTCCTGAGCTTTGTCATACCTCTTCTTAAAACTATGTATGGTTCCTGCCTCCACTACTTCACTTGCTAGGCTATTCCACTTGCTGACAACTCTATGACTGAAGAAATACTTCCTAACGTCCCTGCGACTCGTCTGAGTCTTCAGCTTCCAGTTGTGACCCCTTGTCCCTGTGTCCCCTCTCTGGAACATCCTATCTCTGTCCACCTTGTCTATTCCCCGCAGTATCTTGTATGTCGTTATCATGTCTCCCCTGACCCTTCTGTCCTCCAGTGTCGTCAGTCCGATTTCCCTTAACCTTTCCTCGTACGACATTCCCTTAAGCTCTGGGACTAGCCTTGTTGCAAACCTTTGTACTTTCTCTAACTTCTTGACGTGCTTGACCAGGTGTGGGTTCCAGACTGGTGCTGCATACTCCAGTATGGGCCTAACATACGCAGTGTACAGTGTCTTGAACGATTCCTTATTAAGGTATCGGAACGCTATTCTCAGGTTTGCCAGGCGCCCGTATGCTGCAGCAGTTATTTGGTTGATGTGTGCCTCCGGTGATGTGCTCGGTGTTATGGTCACCCCAAGGTCTTTCTCCTGAGTGAGGTCTGTAGTCTTTGTCCACCTAGCCTATACTCTGTCTGCGGTCTTCTTTGCCCCTCCCCAATCTTCATGACTTTGCATTTGGCTGGATTGAATTCGAGAAGCCAGTTACTGGACCACATGTCCAGCCTGTCCAGGTCTCTTTGCAATCCTGCCTCATCCTCGTCCGATTTAATTCTTCTCATCAACTTCACGTCATCTGCGAACAGGGACACTTCAGAGTCTATTCCTTCCATCATGTCGTTTACATATATCAAAAATAGCACTGGTCCTAGAACTGACCCCTGTGGGACCCCGCTCGTAACAGGCGCCCAATGTGATACCTCTTCACGTACCATGACTCGTTGCTGTCTCCCTGTCAGGTATTCCCTTATCCATTGCAGTGCCCTCCCTTTTACATGCGGCTGATCCTCCAGCTTCTGCACTAATCTCTTGTGGGGAACTGTGTCAAAGGCCTTCCTGCAGTCTAGGAAAACGCAATCTACCCACCCCTCTCTCTCGTGTCTTACTTCTGTTACCTTGTCATAAAACTCCAGGAGGTTTGTGATACAGGATTTGCCTTCCATGAACCCATGCTGGTTTTCATTTATAATCTTGTTCATTTCCAGGTGTTCGACCACTCTCCTCCTGATAATCTTCTCCATGACTTTGCACACAATACATGTCAGAGACACAGGTCTGTAGTTTAGTGCCTCGTTTCTGTTTCCTTTCTTAAATATGGGGACTACATTAGCTGTCTTCCATTTCTCAGGTAGTTGCCCAGTTTCAAGGGATGTTGAAGATTGTGGTTAGAGGCACGCACAGCATCTCTGCTCCTTCTCTAAGGACCCATGGGGAGATGTTGTCCGGTCCCATCGCCTTTGAGGTGTCAAGGTCACTTAAGAGCTTCTTCACCTCCTCCTCAGTTGTTCGTATGTCATCCAACACTTGTTGGTATATTCCCTCTTGATATTCCCTTCTGTGCTGTCTTCCCACAGCCCTTCCTGTCTCTACTGTAAAAACTTCCTTAACTCTCCTGTTCAGCTCCTCACAAACCTCCTGATCATTTCTTGTGAGTTCTCCACCTTCTGTCCTTAATCTGATCACCTGGTCTTTGACTGTTGTCTTCCTCCTGATGTGGCTATACAACAGTTTCGGGTCAGTCTTGATTCTCGATGCTATGTCATTTTCATACTGTCGCTGGGCCTCCCTCCTTACCTGTACATACTCATTCCTGGCTCTGCGACTATCTCCCTATTTTCGTGTGTTCTCTGCCTTCTGTACTTTTTCCATTCTCTATTGCACTTTGTTTTTGCCTCCTTACACCGTCGGGTAAACCAGGGGCTCGTTCTGGTCTTCCCGTTGTTACTGTTGCCCTTGGGAATAAACTTTTCCACTGCCTCCTTGCATTTTGTTGTTACATATTCCATCATTTCATTTACTGGCTTTCCTGCCAGTTCTCTGTCCCACTGGACCTCCCACAGGAAGTTCTTCAACCCTATGTAGTCCCCTCTTTTATAGTCAGGCTTTTCCCATTCAACTCCTGTTATTCTCTCCACTTGCAGCTCTACTATGTATTCAAAGCACAGAACCACGTGGTCGCTAGCTCCTAGGGGACTTTCATACTTGATGTCCTCAATGTCTGAGCTGCCCAGGGTGAACACAAGGTCCAATCTTGCTGGTTCATCCTCCCCTCTCACTCTGGTAGTGTCCTTAACATGTTGGTGCATGAGGTTTTCCAGCACCACGTCCAACATCCTGGCTCTCCATGTTTCGGGACCCCCATGTGGCTCCAGGTTTTCCCAGTCGATCTCCCTGTGGTTGAAGTCCCCCATAACCAGCAACTTTGCTTTGCTGGAATGAGCTCTTCTTGACACCTCAGCAAGTGTGTCCACCATTGCTCTGTTGCTCTCTTCATATTCCTCTCTTGGCCTCCTGCAGTTCTGTGGTGGATTATACATCACTGCAATGACCACTTTGTGTTCCCCAGACTGAAGTGTACCTGCTATGTAGTCTCTTTCTCCCGTCTCATCTATGCCTTCCATTTTCTCGAATTTCCATCTGTTTTTTACGAGCAGAGCAACCCCACCTTCCCCCCTGCCCCTTCTATCTTTCCTCATGATCTGGTATCCTGGTGGGAAGATTGCATCTGTTATTGTCTCCGTGAGTTTTGTTTCTGTAGCTGCTATGATGTCTGGGGACTTCTCATTGATTCTTTCTTGCCATTCCTCATGTTTATTCGTTAATCCATCTGCATTTGTGTACCAAACCTTCAACTTCTGTTCTAATACTGTAACTGTGGTGCGGGGGGTGGAAACAGAGGGATCGGTGTGTGATGGTTGGTTTGGATTGTTCAGTTGCCTTGGGGGTGTCGTGGCTGGAGTCCTTCTGCAGGTGTTTCTGGGTGGTGTGCTTGTCCTTCCATTTGATCCTGGGTTATTCTGCTCTCCTTTTTCATTTCCTCCCATTTCTCCTTTCGTTTTTGAACTCTCTCTTTCATCGTCTTCCTTTCGTCCTGTGTTCTGTCTCGATCGAGGTACACACTCTGGAACTCCTGCTTGCCTCTCAGCCGTGCTTTCTCCTGCAGGATCATGGTTCGGGTTGATTCTGCCTTGAAAATTACTTTGAGAGGCCGATTCCTTTTCTTTGTGAACCACCCAATTCTCCGAAAATTTGCCACCTGGGTCATGTCCCCCTCGCCTATCACCTTCATGATATCTTCAATCGCTTTTTTCTCCCCTTGCTTTCTTTCATCATGAGTTTCCCCTTTAGCTTCGTCTAGCCCATAGACAAACACGGATCTCTCCCTTTCCACCTCCCACTGTGACTCCCATTGCATCCTCTGATGTGTTTTAGTTTCTTCCCGTGGAGTGCTCCTTCCTTCAGTCCCTTCCCTAGTTATGGCCCCTATGCTTCTTGGTTTGTCCTTCCTGCTCACCTGTTCCTGGCCCCCACAGGTATCTTGTAAGGTCCTTGCACATGTCCTAGGTCCTTCAATGTCTTCAAACCTCTCATTCTGTCCTAGTGTGCTCCCTGCCTTTGTTTTTGTCCCATGTGGGTTTGACAGGACCTCTGCATACAGTTTAGTTTCCATGCTTCCTTCAGACCTGTTGTCTGTGTTTGATGTAACCATTGCCGATGCTACTTCTGTAATATCTCTGTGCTGTGTGTGTGTGTGTGTGTGTGTGTGTGTGTGTGTGTGTAGCGCACGCACAGTTTCGCATGCACGCTAATCTATCATATGATAGAGCTCATGGGGCAAGATAGAGCCCCATGAGCTCTATCATACCTATGATCGGGCGCACGCGTTCGCATGCACGCTAATCCTAGATCGGGCATCTAGCCTTTCATAAACCAATAAATAAAATTAAAGGTTGAAATTTAAAACGGAATGATATGACATTTTAAGAAGAATAAAAAGAAAAAAATATTCTGAGAAGAGGAAAATATATAAAGGAAGAAAAGTGGAAAGAAAGAGAGAGAAAAAAGTTCGATTTATGGTACCATATACTGTAGAATATACTTCCTTAGAGGGGATAAAATAATATTGAAATTGGGAAGAGAAAATATTTGGAGAGGAAATGGCTAGAGAAGAAATGTAGAAAGCCAGAAGTGAGACAGAGAGAAAGTGAAATCGTGAATAAACTTGGTGAATGAGAGAATGTGAGAGAAATACGTGAGAGAAAGAGAGAGCAGGTAGTAAAAGCGGCCACGGGAGCAGAAGAGGTAATCTTGGCAGCCATTAAGAGAGTCACATTAGCCTGCACACAAGTTATTATAATGAGTGCTCAAGTGTGCGCGCGAGTGTGCGCGCGGGCGTGCGCGAGGGCGGGGTCGCGGGCGGGGGAGCGAGCGGGCGGGGGAGCGAGCGGGCGGAGTCGCGGACAGGTATACTTGCGGACAATCATGTGTGTAGTCACCTGTATGTAGATGCAAAGGTCAAGTTACAGATCCTGTGTGTGTGAGTGTGCGTGTGTGTGTGTGTGGATGCGTGTGCGTGATTACAAGTATGCACTCACAAACGTGTGAGTGCATACTTGTATTTATAAAGGGTCGAAAATCAGTTACTGGCCCCACCTCGTTTACTTTAGCTATTTTCCGGTTCCTCCTATCATACCTACTTTTGAAGCTGTGTATGAAGTATGTCTCAACCACTCGCTCCCCCAGCTTTCTCCACTTCCTTACTATGTTTCATTTATATCCTGTTGGCCCTGTCTTTCATTTTAATCAGTCTACCCCTGTTTGCCCCTGTCTGTCAGTGTCTACCCTTGCTTATCTCTGTCTGCCCATGTAAGTCTGTCTACTCAGTTAAGTAATTTGTTTGTTATCATGTCTTCCCTGGTCCTTCTTCCTTTTAAGATTTTTAAGATCGATTCCTTTAGCTAATCCTCACAATTAAAACAACTCATTTGTGGAACTAAAGCTGACATAAAGACACTATGAACAAATTCCTTTACTGAGACAAGGCTGAGATCAAGTCTACAGACATGAAAAAGCTTAGTCTCCAAGCAAAACGTTGTCTGTAAAGCTTTCCGTTCGGTAATAATTTCTCTTTGTTAGCTCGTTGGTTTAACAACTTCTTGCCTGGAACTAAAGTTGCAGACCTCTTAGCTTTCTTTAGCTTTTGAGGATGCTTTCTTTGGTGCAAACTCTATGTTTGTGGTGAAAATTTTAAACTAGATCTGATATACCCAAGTATAATGTTCTTACGGATTCTTTGGCGATGTTTCCGAAGTTATTTCTAAGCTTAACTTGCCTCCAACATTGCCCATGTTGTGAGATGACGATGTGTTCTGTGTTACGTTCACTCTCAGAACTTTTTCATTTAGTATTTATTGTAGTTGATTTTCCCAGTCAATGCTGTATATCTGGTCTTCCTCTACCCTCTCTTAGCTCCATGACCTTGCACTTGTCTAGAGTGAGTTACACTGACCACTAAATTGTATTCAAAAAAATATTGTTGAGATAAAGGAACGGGTACGTAAGGAAAGCAAGAGGGGTTGCATTGTAATAAAGTTGGTAGAATTACCGACAATATGTAAAGTAAAAGGACACAAGTGCAACTAATGTGACATTTATTGTGGCAACGTTTCGCTCTCCAGGAGCTTTATCAAGCCATTGATAAAGCTCCTGGAGAGCGAAACGTTGCCACAATAAATGTCACATTAGTTGCACTTGTGTCCTTTTACTTTACAGGGGTTGCATTAGAAGGGACGGAAGGAGCAAGAAATGCCAAGCATTTTTGGGATGCCTTAAGAAAACATGATAGATCATTGAACAGTTAAAGATAAGCCAAAGAGAATGGTTTACAAACAGGGATAGACAAAGGAGAGAGGCAAGGCAATAACTTCCTCAGCGTCTACTATACAAACAGCCGGAGCGCAAGAAATAAAATAAACGACTTGAGATAGAATACATGTGCTGGAAAGATTGATGTTATTGCATTACCCGAGACATGATACAGTTTAAAAGAAACAGGGATATGCCTGCTGAATGCCACATTGAAAGGTATAAATTATTCCACACTGACAGTCAACAGGAAAGGGGCCGGAGTCACGATGTTTATTATGGAAAATGTAAACAGTCTCATCAGAAGAGATGTAAACACGGAAGGAACATACACGGAATCCATCTGGCTGAAATTTTCGAAGGACTTAAAAACTAATCTTCAATGTGATCTACAAACCTCCAGAACCTAGATAATGACTTTGGTAAACTTCTGTGGGACGAAATTACTAAGATATCTAACTCACGAAATCGTAATGACACGATTGCAAACAAACCATACCATGGG
>NC_091302.1:15853588-15961088 GCF_038502225.1 Cherax quadricarinatus | reverse complement strand
ACTTTCCTAAATTTATGTTCAACTCCTCAAAGATGTCCTGGTCATTCCTAGTGATCCTCCCTTTAGTCTTATTACCTGGTACTTCGCAATTCTCTTCATTCTGATGTGGCTGCACATCAACTTCGGCACAGATTTGGCTCTCGAGGCTATGTCAGTTTCAAATTTCTGTTCTGCCTCTCGGCTTACTTACACATATTCATTTCTGGCTCTACTGATTGGTTCCCTATTCTCTGGCATTCTTTTCTTTCTACAAATCTTCCATACTCTTGCACTCTTAGCATTTGCCTCTGTACCCCTCTGCGGGAATCATGGACTCATTCTTTTCTTGTCTGTGCCTCTTCTCTTCATGCCTGTGTCTCTTCTGTTCCTGCCTATGTCTCTTCTATTTTGCGGTATGAATTTCTCTTCTGCCTCCCCGCACCTTCCAAATACGTATCCCATTATTTCATTTGCTGTATTTCTAATTCCTTTTTCCATGGACCTTTGCCTAGGACTTACCTCATACCATCACAGTCTCCTCTTCTGAAATCAGGTGTGTCCTTTCCTTCATGCATTCTATACCTCATTACGTTCACTTTCACAAGGAATTCAAACCTCAGCATTTCTTGGGCTGTATCGCTGGCTCCTCGCCTTCTCTCTTCCTAGTTGTGTCCCAAATATGTTGACACGAAGTTTTGTATCACCACCTCCAATAGCTTTGCTCTCCATGTTTCCAGACCTCTACGAGGCTCTAGACTTTCCCAGTCTTTTTTCTTATGGCTGAAGTCTCCTATGATTAGTAGTTTTGCATTTCCCATGTGGCCTCTTCTAGCTATTACCACCACTACCCTGTTGTTGTACTTATATTCCTTCCTTGGTCTCCTGCTGTTGAGTGGTTGGTTGTACATCAATGCTATTATCACATTGGATAACCCAGTTCTAAGTGTTCCTATTATGTAATCATTCAACCCCTCTCCATTTATTTCATTTATCTCAAAAATCCACTGATTCCTGATCAGCAATGCTTTTCCTCCACCTGTTCTGTTTCCTCTGTCCTCTCTCATTAATTGAGATCCTTCTGTAATAGCCACATCTGTAGTCACTTCAGTGAGCTTAATCTCTGTTATTGCTACACTATCTGTAGATGCCTCCAATATTCACTCTTAACATTGATCGTTCTTATTTGTTATCCTATTTACATAGGTATACCACACTTTCAATTTCCTCTTCATTACTGTCTGTTTTTTGCCCAAGTGTCTGGGGAGGCCGCGGTATAGGGATGGTTAGTGGGTGGAAGTTAGGGCTGGATGTGGGGCTAGATCTTGCTCTGTAAGGGGGTGAGATTGAGGATGTAGGAGAATGAGGAGCTTGGGTAGGGAGTTGGGGGATGGGGTGACGGGGTTGTAAGAGAGGATCTTTAACTGCGAGGAGTTTTGGTCGGGGTGTAGGGATGAGGGGGGGAAAGGGTATGGTTTGTTCAGAGTTATTGTGTGCCAGCGAGAAGGGGGGTTGGGGTTTAATGGACTATTTGTGTCGGAGCTTGGTGTGTGTGTGTGTGTGTGTGTGTGTGTGTGTGTGTGTGTGTGTGTGTGTGTGTGTGTGTGTGTGTGTGTGTGTGTGTGTGTGTGTGTGTGCGTGTGTGTGTACTCACAAAGGTGTAGGTATACTCACTGAGTTGTGTTTGCGGGAGATGAGACCTAGCACCTGGCCCCCACCCTCTATCTTGGGCCATTACACTCTACAACCACCTTGAAGAGTTTAGAAATACTTCCTTACATCCCAACGACTCATCTGGGTCTACTGTTTCCACCTGTGATCCCTTGATCCTGGTCCTCTTAATTTAAAGTCTTTCCCTATCTTCGCTGTCAGTGCCGCGTTTGATTTAGAATGTCGTAATCTTGTCCTTTTCACCTCGTAGGTCGTCAAACTTAGTTCCTTCATCATCTACTCATAGTTCTTTCCTCTTAGTTCTAGCATTGGTCTGGTTACATGCCTTAGGACCTTTTCGAGATTCATGCCTCCATGACTTTGTGTTGGGCAACATACCCAATGATACACCCACCATATGTAGTATATAAGGTTCTAAAGGTTCTTTATCTATGCTCCTGAATGCTCTACTGAGGTTTGCTAGTCTTGTATTTGCCACTATTGTTTCACAGATTATACGTATTTCTGGCGATTTGCTTGCTGTTATCATTGCACCCGGGTCCTTTGTTCTCACCAGTACTTGCAGCTTCTCTCTGGCCATGATGTACTGAGTGTCCAGTCTGTTCTCTCCTTCACCAAAATGCTTAACCGTTTGTACTAAACTCGAGAAGCCACTTGATAGACCCTATTTGCAGTCTATTAGAGTACCTTGTGTGTTTATCAGTGTCGTTGCCAGATCTTAATTTTTCTCACTAGTTTTATATCATTATCAAAAAGTGATTCGTATGACTCAATCCCCTTTTGTATGTTATTCACGAATATTAGAAAGTAGAGGTTCTAACACTGATCCATGTGGCACCCCACACTTGACTCTCTCCCATTAGGATGTCTCATTCCTTATTGTTATTCTGCTTTCTGTCATTTACGTATTCTTTGACCCACTGAAACGTTCTGCTTTTTAATCCTGATTGTTTCGTTATTTTCTGGTACTGCATCAAATGTGCTCCTACCTACCTGTGTGTGTGTGTGGTACTTAGTTGTGGTTACAGAGGTAGAGTTTTACCTGGTTCCCCCCATTTTCTGCTGGCCACTACTGGTTTCACTCTCATGGCTGCGTGAGGCCTATCAGACCTGTTCTTATAACTATGTATGGATTTCGCTGTCACAGTTGTTCCACTTCCTGGCTACTTAAAGGCTGAAAAGTATTTCCTAACATCCGGGTAACACATTTTTGCTTTTAATTAACTTCCGGCTGTAACCTGGTGTTCCCGAGACCCGATTCTCAGATTCCCCATGTCAAGTCACCTCTGATCCTTGAGTCCTCTAGCCTTTCCTCATAGGTCATACCCCACAGCTTTGTGACTAATTTCGTTGCAAACCCTTACACTTTTTCCAGCTTCTGTACATTCTTAATCAGATGTGTTTAAGCATATTCCAAGATGGGCCTGACATAAGGTCGTGAATGTCTCCTTCTTTATTCCCCTGAAAGCTACCATTAAATTTACCAGTCTCGCGTTTGCCGCTGCAGTTATTCGGTTGATGTGTGTCTCAGGAGAAATGCTCGAAACTATGCTCACCCCGAGGTCCGTCTTTTTCAGGTAGGTCTGCAGTCTTTGTCCATCGAGCCTGTACACTGTTTCCGGACGTCTTTGCCCTTCTCCGATTTTCATAACCTTGCAATGGCGGGGATTAAATTCCAATAGATACCTGTCAGGCCAATCCTGAAGCTTGTCCAGATCCATATGTAATCTTTCCTGGCCTGCGCTTGTTTGTATTCTCCTTACAAGTTTCAAATCATCTGCGAACAGTGACATCTCTGAATTAATTTCCTTTGTCATGTCGTTCACATATACTAAAAATAGTACTGGTGCAACTACTGACTATTGTAGAACTCCATTAGTCACATTCCTTCACTCCGACACTTCCACTCTCACGTTAACTCGTTCCTTCATTCTCGTTAAGTACTCTTTGGTCCACTTTATTGATTGCCCTGTAATTTCTACCTGCTTCTCTAGCTTCTTTTCGTGTCTCTTGTAATCCAGAAATATACAGTTCACTCATCCCTCTCTCTCTCCCTTTCTCTCTCTCCTGCCTAACTTTCGTTGCCTAGTCAATGAGATCTAGTAAATTTGTGAGATAGGATTCACCATCAACAGCGCTGGTTGTTGTTTATGAATCCACTCCTTTCAAGGTGCTCCACTACTCTTCTGATATTCTTCCCCATAAGCTTCTACACTATGTATACTGTGTGTGTGTGTGTGTGTGTGTGTGTGTGTGTGTGTGTGTGTGTGTGTGTGTGTGTGTGTGTGTGTGTGTGTGTGTGTGTGTGTGTGTG
Source organism: Cherax quadricarinatus (assembly GCF_038502225.1). Lineage (NCBI taxonomy): Eukaryota > Metazoa > Arthropoda > Malacostraca > Decapoda > Parastacidae > Cherax > Cherax quadricarinatus. The sequence continues at coordinate 15,957,127 of NC_091302.1, read as the reverse complement.
TGTGTGTGTGCGCGCGTACATTATTTGTTATTCTCTCCGAGCTGTTAGTGGGAGTCACCTCTTCAATTACCGGTATTATTGGTTTCTGGCCTCTCAAGTTTATTTGTACACACTCTTGAAACATTTTTATGGCGTTAGCCGCCACCACTTCATTATCTAGGATATTTTATTTAATTAATTCTCTGAGACTGAAGCAGTATTTCTTTACCTCCCTCTATCTTAAGGGTAATTTTAGTGTTCATTTACGCCCTGTTGTCTCTGTGCCATTACTGTTCCGTCAAATCATCTGCGTATTCCATACGTCGATTTCACATCTTTACGCTACTTGTATATTCTTAATATAGCAAGATTAGTTCCTTAACTTTCTTCTAATAATTTATTCCCATCAGCTCAGATACTAAGTCTTCATTCAACTCGACGGGACTTCACGAGTTTCCAAACATATTTGATTAAAAGTGATTCCATGTTGGTGTTGTGCATTCAGTGATAGACCTGAATATTTTGTGTACACCATTCTATAATGTTCTTTGTTACGTCTTTTGAAGGCAATTCTTATATTAGCTAACACTACATATGCTGTCGATGATAGAGTTTTCGTGTCTGTGACAGTATATTTGGTGTGAAGTTTACTCCAGAAGCTTTCTCGTTTTTGTTTTGCAGATCAGTTGCAGTAACATCATACATCGTGAAAGTCTGTGAGAATGTGGTGAGCAATAACTTAAAATTTGTATGGAAAAACATAATCCATACAACCCAAGTCAAGTTCATGTTTATTACACTACCTGACCATTATCATAAAATATCGGAAGATTTGAAAAAAAAAGCAGGAGAATGTGGTCTGTATGTGTGTGTGTGTGTGTGTATATATATATATATATATATATATATATATATATATATATATATATATATATATATATATATATATATATATATATATATATATATATATATATATATATACAATAGTTCTACATAAGGTTTCTATAAAAATCTATAACATGATTTGTACATAAGTTCTGTAAAAAGGTCTCGGTACTAAGTCTGTTTACAAGATCTCATGCACATGTTCTTTTTACAGGATTCCTATACAAGGTTTATATACAAGATTTACACGTGTTACAGTAAATGTGTGAAACCAGGAATTACTGAAAATTCTTCGTAATTACGCGTAATCACTGTCTCCCCCAGTTATTACATGTAATCATGAAGAAAATCGGTAATTATTTGAAATTCCTTGATTTTAGCCTCCAGCTTTACACATTCTTACTAAGAAGAAAAAGTTGACATTCAGTGAAAATGTGAAAATAAACAATTGATAATTTGTTTATTCCTTAGGCTGATCTTGTTGTCACACAGGAGCCTGAGATGATTATGAGAAGACAATATCCGTCCCGTCCTGACAAGACAAACAAATTTAAGCAAATTTCTCGATAAGCGTTATTTAAGTTAGTTTATGACAGATTAAGTTCAATTTGGTTAGCTTTCATTAGTTTAGGTTAAATTAGGCTATATTAGGTCAGATTAGTTTAGGCTAGGTAAGTTTAGGATAGGCTATGCAAGGTTTGATTAGGTTATAAGTATGAGCAATTTATTCCACGTAATTCTTGGTTTCATACAATTATTATCAAAGCGGAATACAGTAGTCGATTAAGAAGATTCTTATTTCTGGAAAGCGAGTGATAGATATTAGAACTAATAGTTAATCCATAGGGCAATCGTTGGTATATCTATTATAAGATTTCTGTGCATCCACGATGCAGGTGTGGTGTAGCCACACTGTTACATAGGTTATCGAAAAGGCCCGTATGGTGGTATAACGTATATTCCATTGGGATGTATCCAAGAGGCCACTGTGGTATGTCTACGAGTATAATGCTGTTTCACGAGACTAGTGTGGTATATCTACGACAGTGATGTGTATCCACGGGGCCACTGTGGTATTTCCACGAGACCAGTGTGGTATCCACGAGACCAGTGTGGTATCCACGAGATTAGTGTAGTATCCACGAGATCAGTGTGATATCCACCAGACCAGTGTGATATCAAGTGTGTGTGTGTGTGTGTGTGTGTGTGTGTGTGTGTGTGTGTGTGTGTGTGTGTGTGTGTGTGTGTTTGTGAGTGTTTATGTTGGTAATTGCAATTGCAAAGACGCTGGTTGGATCTTCTGCACCCAGAAACACGATGGAATACAGCATGAAACTTGATACACTGGACGAGAAGAAACGCGATACACTAGCAGACATGAAACATGATACACTGGAAGACAAGAAACATGATATACTGGAAGACATGAAATATGATGCAGTGAAATACAGCATGAAACATGGTACAGTAGAATATAACATGAAACATGATACAGCGGAATACAGCATGAAACATAATACAGCGAAATACAGCATGAAACATGATACAGTGGAAGACAGCATGAAACATGATACATAGCCTAGAACCTCCACTCTTCCCCAAGCCAAAACATAAACAAATATTATAAATGTTGATATTCCATTTTATCAGAAAAAACACACTTTTAAGTAATATAAAGTAATTTATTCAATCTAATTGAGAAATTGCATAAATATTTATCACTTTCTTCACGGGTTAGGCTTGACCAAGACCGGGCCTTAGGTTTCAGTTGATTCAATTTAGTGTTTGTGGCTTCGAAAAAAAAATGGTCACAGCAATACTTCAAGTTTGAGAGTGTGAGAGGCGTGAACTGTTGCATGTGTTGTGTGTCTTCAGTAAGTGATAAGAGTTGTCTTAGTGACAACACACCCTGTGTCAGTGTTAACACACTCTGTGTCAGTGACAACACACCCTGTGTCAGTGTTAACACACTCTGTGTCAGTGACAACACACCCTGTGTCAGTGTTAACACACTCTGTGTCAGTGAAAACACACCTTGTGTCAGTGACAACACACCTTGTGTCAGTGACAACACACCTTGTATCAGTGACAATACACCTTGTGTCAGTAACACACCTTGTGTCAGTGACAACACACCTTGTGTCAGTGACAACACACCTTGTATCAGTGACAACACACATTGTGTCAGTAACACACCTTGTGTCAGTGACAACACACCTTGTTTCAGTGACAACACACCTTGTATCAGTGACAATACACCTTGTGTCAGTGACAACACACCTTGTATCATGACAACACATCTTGTATCAGTGACAACACATCTTGTATCAGTGACAACACATCTTGTATCAGTGACAACATATCTTGTATCAGTGACAACACACCTTGTGTCAGTGACAACACATCTTGTATCAGTGACAACACACCTTGTATCAGTGACAACACATCTTGTATCAGTGACAACATATCTTGTATCAGTGACAACACATCTTGTATCAGTGACAACACACCTTGTATCAGTGACAACACATCTTGTATCAGTGACAACACATCTTGTATCAGTGACAACACATCTTGTATCAGTGACAACACACCTTGTATCAGTGACAACACATCTTGTATCAGTGACAACACATCTTGTATCAGTGACAACACATCTTGTATCAGTGACAACACATCTTGCATCTGTGACAACACATCTTGTATCAGTGGCAACACATCTTGTATCAGTGACAAAACATCTTGTATCAGTGACAACACACCTTGTATCAGTGACAACACATCTTGTATCAGTGACAACACACCTTGTATCAGTGACGACACACCTTGTATCAGTGACAACACATCTTGTATCAGTGACAACACACCTTGTATCAGTGACAACACATCTTGTATCAGTGACAACACATCTTGTATCAGTGACAACACATTTTGTATCAGTGACAACACATCTTTTATCAGTGAAAACACATCTTTTATCAGTGACAACACATCTTGTATCAGTGACAACACACCTTGTATCAGAGACAACACATCTTGTATCAGTGACAACACATCTTGTATCAGTAACAACACATCTTGTATCAGTGACAACACATCTTGTGTCAGTGACAACACATCTTGTATCAGTGACAACACATCTTGTATCAATGACAACACACCTTGTGTCAGTGACTCAAGTCGTGTCACTAATGCCACACATCCCATCAATAATCGCATAGTTCGTGCCAGTAGTGTTACACGTCTTAGAAATAACGACACATGTGTCAGTAACGACGAGTGTCGTGTCACCTACGACTCACGTCATCGGGTTAGTAATGACACACATCGGGTATAGTAATAACGCATATTGTCACTTATGACACGTGTGTCAATAAGGTCAGATAAATCAAAAAAAAACAAACAAACAATGATTTCACATGTAACGAACACCAAGAGTATCAGAATCCACTGAAAGTGTAATTCTGTGTCAAGAAGCGCTACACCTGTGTAAGAATTTCAGCACAAGAAGTGCTGGAGGATCAGACCTTGAACTTCGAGACTGTTGGTAATAGTAACTTACAGCAACGGTACAACAGAGGTCATTAAAATAACTACCAGTTATTCCAAGTCAGTTACTAATAAATATAAATAATATTGCAAATATTATAGCGTTTTTGATATTCCAGTCAAAACATAACAGTGTTAATCTTGCCCAAATTTAATTTTACAAGTGGATTCATATTGTCAATAAAACTAACACAGTGTCAGAAAGATAATGCTTTTTCATCAGTTATCCGATAATAACAGAAAAACCAGCCAAATTTTGGACAACCTAAATTATAGAAAATAATTTCGCGCCAACGTGACGAATGTTCCAATTCGAGCAGAATATCAGTTGTTTTTCGAACAGGAAAAGTGTGTGGTGTGTGTGTACTCACCTATTTGTGGTTGCAGGGGTAGAGCCATAGCTCCTGGCCCCGCATCTTCACTGATTGCTACTTGATCCTCTCTCTCCCTGTACGGTTCCTGCCTCCACTACGCCACTTTCTAGGCTTTTCCACTGCCTGACAACTCTATGGCTGAAAAAAATATTTCCTAACATCCCTTTGAGTCATCTGAGTCTTCATCTTCCAATTATGACCCATTTTTTCTGTGTCTCATCTCTGAAACATCCTGTCTTTGTCCACCTTGTCTATTCCGCGCAGTATTTTATATGTCGTTATCATGTCTCTCTTGACCCTTCTGTCTACCTGTGTCGTCAGGCCAGTTTCCCTTAACCTTTCTTCGTAGGACAATCCCCTTAGCTCTAGGACTAGTCTTGCTGCAAACCTTTGGTACTTTCTCAAATTTCTTGACTTGCTTGACCAGGTGTGGATTCCAAACTGGTGCTGCATACTCTAATATGGGCCTGACGTGTGTGTGTACTCACCTAGTTGAGGTTGCAGGGGTCGAGTCCAAGCTCCTGGCCCTGCCAGGAGTGTGTGTGTGTGTGTGTGTGTGTGTGTGTGTGTGTTTAAATATTGCATAACGCCCTCCATTTCGAGTGTAACCAATCTGTTGCATTTATTGATTTCAAAGAAAATTCGGAGTTCTGAGTATAAGACTTGACTCAGCATGATACACTGATATAACTGGCAGTATTCTCCATTCAGTGCAGTTCAGGGTATCAGTGTAATAATAAAGTGTGATAATCTGCATAAAATTTTGGTATCAAAGCAAAGGTAGCAGCATCACTGGCTATAACAAATCTATGGAATGATCTTATCTTAACAAGTTAGAGAACATAAGGAAATTAAGATAATTTAAACCTAAAAACACTATTTTCAGTGCCGAATTTCAAGTATTAACTCTTACCTAACTTCTCTTGTTTACATAATTATTGTAACTGAATCCTCTCCTCTATCTTTTGGTCTTCATTTAAAACAATATTGAATGAAACAGTTCATGAATTTAAAAAAAATTTAGCAACATTTTTATATGTTAGGATTACCATTGTCAAGAAAATCTATCACTACAGAAATCTACACAGTTTTTATCCTGGAAAACTTCATAACACTACTTTTAGGTGCTGTTCATTTTACGTCACAAGGATGAGCACAAAATAGTGACGTTACATGTAGAACGTCAGCCAGTTCAAATGCGTCAATGACATGGAATGAACACAGTCAGTGTATATACACTGAAAGTTTACATTAACTCATATTCTTGACGGAGTGATGCACGAGTCACATTCGTTCTTAATGAACATCGTGTAGGTGATATGCTTAACACATAATAAAGCAACAATAAAAATCTTATGCGCAAACGCAGCCCATTGAAGACTCAGCATAGGCCACTCACATGAGGATCAGCAGAGGCCACTCACATGAGGATCAGTAGAGGCCACTCACATGAGGATCAGCAGAGGCCACTCACATGAGGATCAGCAGAGGCCACTCACATGAGGATCAGCAGAGGCCACTCACATGAGGATCAGCAGAGGCCACTCACATGAGGATCAGCAGAGGCCACTCACATGAGGATCAGCAGAGGCCACTCACATGAGGATCAGCAGAGGCCACTCACATGAGGATCAGCAGAGGCCACTCACATGAGGATCAGCAGAGGCCACTCACATGAGGATCAGCAGAGGCCACTCACATGAGGATCAGAAGAGGCCACTCACGGAAAGATCAGCAGACATTACCCACTGAAGACTCAGCAGAGGCCATCCATTCACAGAAGGATCAGCAGACATCACCCAGGGAAAGCTCAGCTGAGGCCACCCACGGAAGGATCAGCAGACATCGCCCACGGTGCGATTGGCCCTCATAAACACTTACAATAATGTTGCCTTTCCGGGAAAAAAAAGTAATTCGCTGAAGAAAGCGAGAAACTATGTAAATTCAGCCTATAACAGCTGGTTGCTTCCACCAGCTCAGGAAACACCTCAAGTCACACAGTGAGTGACCAGGCCAGTAGCCAGAGTATCGAACACTGTCCCTGAGAGTGACCAGACAAGTAGCCAGAGTATCGAACACTGTCCCTGAGAGTGACCAGGCCAGTAGCCAGAGTATCGAACACTGTCCCTGAGAGTGACCAGGCCAGTAGCCAGAGTATCGAACACTGTCCCTGAGAGTGACCAGACCAGTAGCCAGAGTGTCGAACTCTGTCCCAGTGAATGACCAGGCCTGTAGCCAGAGTATTGAACACTGTCAATGTGAGTGACCAGGCCAGTAGCCAGAGTGTCGAACTATGTCCCAGTGAGTGACCAGGCCAGTAGCCAGAGTGTCGAACACTGTCCCTGAGAGTGATCAGGCCAGTAGCCAGAGTGTCGAACACTGTCCCTCTCAGTGACCAGGCAAGTAGCCAGAATGTTGAACACTTTCCCAGTGAGTGACCAGGCAGTAGCCAGAGTGTTGAACACTGTCCCTGTGAGTGACCAGGCCAGCAGCCAGAGTGTCGAACACTGTCCCTGAGAGTGACCAGGCAGTTGCCAGAGTGTTGAACACTGTCCCTGTGAGTGACCAGGCCAGCAGCCAGAGAGTCGAACACTGTCCCTGTGAGTGACCAGGCCAGTAGCCAGAGTGTTGAACACTGTCCGTGTGAGTGACCAGACCAGTAGCCAGAGAGTCGAACACTGCACCTGTGATTGACCAGGCCAGTAGCCAGAGTGTCGATTTCTGTCCCTGTGAGTGACCAGGCCAGTAGCCAGAGTGTTGAACACTGTCCCTGTGAGTGACCAGACCAGTAGCCAGAGAGTCGAACACTGCACCTGTGATTGACCAGGCCAGTAGCCAGAGTGTCGATTTCTGTCCCTGTGAGTGACCAGGCCAGTAGCCAGAGTGTTGAACACTGTCCCTGTGAGTGACCAGACCAGTAGCCAGAGAGTCGAACACTGCACCTGTGATTGACCAGGCCAGTAGCCAGAGTGTCGAACACTGTCCCTGTGAGTGACCAGGCCAGTAGCCAGAGTGTTGAACACTGTCCGTGTGAGTGACCAGACCAGTAGCCAGAGAGTCGAACACTGCACCTGTGATTGACCAGGCCAGTAGCCAGAGTGTCGAACACTGTCACCGTTAGTGACCAGGCCAGTAGCCAGAGTGTCGAACACTGTCCTCGTGAGTGACCAGGCCAGTAACCAGAGTATCGAACAATGTTCCTGTGAGTGACCAGGCCAGTAGCCAGAGTGTCGAACACTGTCCCTGTGAGTGACCAGGCCAGCAGCCAGAGTGTCGAACACTGTCCATGTGAGTGACCAGGCCAGTAGCCAGAGTGTCGAGCACTTTCCCTCTGAGTGACCCAGCAAGTAGCCAGAGTGTCGAACGCTGTCCCCGTGAGTGACCAGGCAAGTAGCCAGAGTGTCGAACACTGTCCCCGTGAGTGACCAGGCCAGTAGTCAGAGTGTCGAACACTGTCCCTGTGAGTGACCTGGTCAGTAGCCAGAGTGTCGAACTCTGTCCCTGTGAGTGACCAGGCCAGTAGCCAAACAGTCGAACACTGTCCCTGTGATTGACCAGGTCAGTACCCAGAGTGTCGAACACTGTCCCTGTGAGTGACCAGGCCAGTAGCTAGAGTGTCGAACACTGTCCCTGTGAGTGACCAGGTCAGTAGCCAGAGTGTCGAACACTGTCCCTGTGAGTGACCAGGTCGAACACTGTCCCTGTGAGTGACCAGGTCAGTAGCCAGAGTGCTGAACACTGTCCTCGTGAGTGACCAGGCCAGTAGCCAGAGTGTCAAACACTGTCCCTGTGAGTGACCAGGCCAGTAGCCAGAGTGTTGAACACTGTCCGTGTGAGTGACCAGACCAGTAGCCAGAGAGTCGAACACTGCACCTGTGATTGACCAGGCCAGTAGCCAGAGTGTCGAACACTGTCACCGTTAGTGACCAGGCCAGTAGCCAGAGTGTCGAACACTGTCCTCGTGAGTGACCAGGCCAGTAACCAGAGTATCGAACAATGTTCCTGTGAGTGACCAGGCCAGTATCCAGAGTGTTGAACACTGTCCCTGTGAGTGACCAGGCCAGCAGCCAGAGTGTCGAACACTGTCCATGTGAGTGACCAGGCCAGTAGCCAGAGTGGCGAGCACTTTCCCTCTGAGTGACCCGGCAAGTAGCCAGAGTGTCGAACGCTGTCCCCGTGAGTGACCAGGCAAGTAACCAGAGTGTCGAACACTGTCCCCGTGAGTGACCAGGCCAGTAGTCAGAGTGTCGAACACTGTCCCTGTGAGTGACCTGGTCAGTAGCCAGAGTGTCGAACTCTGTCCCTGTGAGTGACCAGGCCAGTAGCCAAACAGTCGAACACTGTCCCTGTGAGTGACCTGGTCAGTAGCCAGAGTGTCGAACTCTGTCCCTGTGAGTGACCAGGCCAGTAGCCAGAGTGTCGAACACTGTCCCTGTGAGTGACCAGGTCAGTAGCCAGAGTGTCGAACACTGTCCCTGTGAGTGACCAGGTCGAACACTGTCCCTGTGAGTGACCAGGTCAGTAGCCAGAGTGCTGAACACTGTCCTCGTGAGTGACCAGGCCAGTAGCCAGAGTGTCAAACACTGTCCCTGTGAGTGACCAGGCCAGTAGCCAGAGTGTCGAACACTGTCCCTGTGAGTGACCAGGTCAGCAGCCAGAGCGTCGAACACTGTCCCTGTGAGCGACCAGGTCAGCAACCAGAGTGTCGAACACCGTCCCTGTGAGCGACCAGGTCAGTAGCCAGAGTGTCGAACACTGTCCCTGTGAGCGACCAGGTCAGCAACCAGAGTGTCGAACACCGTCCCTGTGAGCGACCAGGTCAGTAACCAGAGTGTCGAACACCGTCCCTGTGAGTGACCAGGTCAGTAGCCAGAGTGTCGAACACAGTCCCTGTGAGTGACCAGGCCAGTAACCAGAGTGTCGAACACCGTCCCTGTGAGTGACCAGGTCAGTAACCAGAGTGTCGAACACAGTCCCTGTGAGTGACCAGGCCAGTAGCCAGAGTGTCGAACACTGTCCCTGTGAGTGACCAGGCCAGTAGCCAGAGTGTCGAACACTGTCCCTGTGAGTGACCAGGTCAGTAGCCAGAGTGTCGAACACTGTCCCCGTGAGTGACCAGGTCAGTAGCCAGAGTGTCGAACACTGTCCCTGTGAGTGACCAGGCCAGTAGCCAGAGTGTCGAACACCGTCCCTGTGAGTGACCAGGTCAGTAACCAGAGTGTCGAACACAGTCCCTGTGAGTGACCAGGCCAGTAGCCAGAGTGTCGAACACTGTCCCTGTGAGTGACCAGGTCAGTAGCCAGAGTGTCGAACACAGTCCCTGTGAGTGACCAGGTCAGTAGCCAGAGTGTCGAACACCGTCCCTGTGAGTGACTAGGTCAGTAGCCAGAGTGTCGAACACAGTCCCTGTGAGTGACTAGGTCAGTAGCCAGAGTGTCGAACACAGTCCCTGTGAGTGACTAGGTCAGTAGCCAGAGTGTCGAACACAGTCCCTGTGAGTGACCAGGTCAGTAGCCAGAGTGTCGAACACCGTCCCTGTGAGTGACTAGGTCAGTAGCCAGAGTGTCGAACACAGTCCCTGTGAGTGACCAGGTCAGTAGCCAGAGTGTCGAACACCGTCCCTGTGAGTGACCAGGTCAGTAACCAGAGTGTCGAGCACAGTCCCTGTGAGTGACCAGGTCAGTAGCCAGAGTGTCGAACACCGTCCCTGTGAGTGACCAGGTCAGTAGCCAGAGTGTCGAACACCGTCCCTGTGAGTGACCAGGTCAGTAACCAGAGTGTCGAACACAGTCCCTGTGAGTGACCAGGTCAGTAGCCAGAGTGTCGAACACCGTCCCTGTGAGTGACCAGGTCAGTAGCCAGAGTGTCGAACACCGTCCCTGTGAGTGACCAGGTCAGTAACCAGAGTGTCGAACACAGTCCCTGTGAGTGACCAGGTCAGTAACCAGAGTGTCGAACACAGTCCCTGTGAGTGACTAGGTCAGTAGCCAGAGTGTCGAACACAGTCCCTGTGAGTGACTAGGTCAGTAGCCAGAGTGTCGAACACAGTCCCTGTGAGTGACCAGGTCAGTAGCCAGAGTGTCGAACACCGTCCCTGTGAGTGACTAGGTCAGTAGCCAGAGTGTCGAACACAGTCCCTGTGAGTGACCAGGTCAGTAGCCAGAGTGTCGAACACCGTCCCTGTGAGTGACCAGGTCAGTAACCAGAGTGTCGAGCACAGTCCCTGTGAGTGACCAGGTCAGTAGCCAGAGTGTCGAACACCGTCCCTGTGAGTGACCAGGTCAGTAGCCAGAGTGTCGAACACCGTCCCTGTGAGTGACCAGGTCAGTAACCAGAGTGTCGAACACAGTCCCTGTGAGTGACCAGGTCAGTAGCCAGAGTGTCGAACACCGTCCCTGTGAGTGACCAGGTCAGTAGCCAGAGTGTCGAACACCGTCCCTGTGAGTGACCAGGTCAGTAACCAGAGTGTCGAACACAGTCCCTGTGAGTGACCAGGTCAGTAACCAGAGTGTCGAACACAGTCCCTGTGAGTGACTAGGTCAGTAGCCAGAGTGTCGAACACAGTCCCTGTGAGTGACTAGGTCAGTAGCCAGAGTGTCGAACACAGTCCCTGTGAGTGACCAGGTCAGTAGCCAGAGTGTCGAACACCGTCCCTGTGAGTGACTAGGTCAGTAGCCAGAGTGTCGAACACAGTCCCTGTGAGTGACCAGGTCAGTAGCCAGAGTGTCGAACACCGTCCCTGTGAGTGACCAGGTCAGTAACCAGAGTGTCGAGCACAGTCCCTGTGAGTGACCAGGTCAGTAGCCAGAGTGTCGAACACCGTCCCTGTGAGTGACCAGGTCAGTAGCCAGAGTGTCGAACACCGTCCCTGTGAGTGACCAGGTCAGTAACCAGAGTGTCGAACACAGTCCCTGTGAGTGACCAGGTCAGTAACCAGAGTGTCGAACACCGTCCCTGTGAGTGACCAGGTCAGTAGCCAGAGTGTCGAACACCGTCCCTGTGAGTGACCAGGTCAGTAGCCAGAGTGTCGAACACCGTCCCTGTGAGTGACCAGGTCAGTAACCAGAGTGTCGAACACAGTCCCTGTGAGTGACCAGGTCAGTAGCCAGAGTGTCGAACACCGTCCCTGTGAGTGACCAGGTCAGTAGCCAGAGTGTCGAACACCGTCCCTGTGAGTGACCAGGTCAGTAACCAGAGTGTCGAACACAGTCCCTGTGAGTGACCAGGTCAGTAACCAGAGTGTCGAACACCGTCCCTGTGAGTGACCAGGTCAGTAGCCAGAGTGTCGAACACCGTCCCTGTGAGTGACCAGGTCAGTAACCAGAGTGTCGAACACAGTCCCTGTGAGTGACCAGGTCAGTAACCAGAGTGTCGAACACCGTCCCTGTGAGTGACCAGGTCAGTAGCCAGAGTGTCGAACACCGTCCCTGTGAGTGAACAGGTCAGTAGCCAGAGTGTCGAACACCGTCCCTGTGAGTGACCATATGCTTTGTACAATACTAATGTCTCTCTGCAAGCAAAAATCAGATGCTTTTTTTGTAGTTAAACTGATTTTTTTACTGCAACATTGCACAGACAGTGAAGTGAGAGGCGATGCGTTACTTGGCTCCTCAAACTTCATTAAATGTTAGTTATGACACACGTCTCATCTATAATAACACACCTTGTGTCAATAACAACACACGTTCTGTCAATAACAACACACGTTCTGTCAATAACAACACACGCTCTGTCAATAACAACACACGTTCTGTCAATAACAACACACGTTCTGTCAATAACAACACACGTTCTGTCAATAACAACACACGTTCTGTCAATAACAACACACGCTCTGTCAATAACAACACACGTTCTGTCAATAACAACACACGCTCTGTCAATAACAACACACGTTCTGTCAATAACAACACACGTTCTGTCAATAACAACACACGTTCTGTCAATAACAACACACGTTCTGTCAATAACAACACACGCTCTGTCAATAACAACACACTTTCTGTCAATAACAACACACGTTCTGTCAATAACAACACACGTTCTGTCAATAACAACACACGTTCTGTCAATAACAACACACGCTCTGTCAATAATAACACACGTTCTGTCAATAACAACACACGTTCTGTCAATAACAACACACGCTCTGTCAATAACAACACACGTTCTGTCAATAACAACACACGTTCTGTCAACACACGTTCTGTCAATAACAACACACGTTCTGTCAATAACACACGTTCTGTCAATAACACACATTCTGTCAATAACAACACACACTGTCAATAACAACGCACGTTCTGTCAATAATAACACACGTTCTGTCAATAACAACACACGTTCTGTGAATAACAACACACGTTCTGTAAATAACAACACATATTATGTCAATAACAACACACGTTCTGTCAATAACACACGTTCTGTCAATAACAACACACGTTCTGTCAATAATTACACACGTTCTGTCAATAACACACGTTCTGTCAATAACACACGTTCTATCAATAACAACATACGTTTTGTCAATAACAACACACGTTCTTTCATTAACAACACACGTTCTGTCAATAACAACACACGTTCTTTCAATAACAACATACGTTCAGTCAATAACACACGTTCTGTCAATAACAACATACGTTTTGTCAACAATAGCACACGTTCTGTCAATAACACACATTCTGTCAATAACAACACACGTTTTGTCAATAACACACGTTCTGTCAATAACAACACACGTTCTGTCAATAAGAACACACGTTCAGTCAATAACACACGTTCTGACAATAACAACATACGTTTTGTCAATAATAGCACACGTTCTGTCAATAACAACATACGTTCAGTCAATAACACACGTTCTGTCAATAACAACATACGTTTTGTCAATAATAGCACACGTTCTGTCAATAATAACACACGTTCTGTCAATAACAACACACGTTCTGTCAATAACAACACACGTTCTGTCAATAACAACACACGTTCTGTCAATAACAACACACGTTCTGTCAATAACAACACACGTTCTGTCAATAACAACACACGTTCTGTCAATAACAACACACGTTCTGTCAATAACAACACACGTTCTGTCAATAACAACACACGTTCTGTCAATAACAACACACGTTCTCTCAATAACAACTCACGTTGTCAGTATTGACATGATTCGTGTAAATAAGAATATACTTAACAACACTTAAACGAACATTACTTGTGCAGTTTTCTGGACATTTAATTAAGGAAATATTTTACCACTACTGGTTTCATCGTCCCTAATTAGGACCGATAAAGCCACCTGTGGCGAAGTATTATTATTATAATCAAAAGAAGCGCTAAACCGAAAGGGTTATACAGAGCTGTGGCGAAACGTTCCTTTTATTAAATGTAGTGACCTGTACACAAGTGCCATTTTCTAGTTTTCTTTTTATATCGCTAAATCATGTACAACTTACTAGAATTACACTTTCCAAACGTGCTATTCTATGAAGCGCTAAACCGGTATAAGTCCTTCAACTGCCTAAGTGGTGAAGAATCAAAATATGTACAGTCAGACTATTGGTGAAAGCAACCTGCAGTCAAGGCACAGTTGCGGTAATTAAAATAACTGTCGTTCATTCCAATTTATTGTTACTAATGCATATAAATCATTTTGCAAATGTAGTATTTTGGTATTCAGGTCAAAATATACAGCAAAGTTATTTTTTTTTCAAAATTAATTGTACACGTGGATTCATGTTGTCAGAAAAACTAACACAGTGTCAAGAAGATATTGTTTTTTTCATCAATTATCCAATAATAACAGAAAAACCAGTCAAGTTATGGACAAGCTGAAAAATAGGAAATTATTTTGTGCCAACATTACGAATATTTCCACACGAATCGTAGTCAGCAGGATTCAAAACTACGTCAGGGTAGTCTAGCAAGGTTTCTCCAGTGATGCTCTAGACCACTCGATCGAAAATGCTTGTAAATTTAGGCAGCCTGGTTTACAAACCATGTTTCAAGCTTTTTCATTATCCTCCTGCATGATCTGACGTGATCTGTCGTGCCGAATAGGTAAAGTTGGTCATTTAGCAAGAACTGATTTAAAATTAAGTCCTTTCTTAAATTTTCTCTTATAGAATTAAATATATTTTTTTTTCCATTTGGGTTTACATAAAAATTAATAATTTTGTATCAAAAAAACTTACTTAACCTTATTATAACAAGCGCAGTTTAATTTAGCCTAATCCAATTATATTTTAGATAAGTTTACAATAATTTAATAATAAACAAACACAATGAAATACATTTTTTTCGTTACATTCAGAATGATTTTTGCGAAATTATTTCATACACAGATTTTCGCATGCCCTATTCGGCAAGAAGAGCGTTGCTATTTAAGCCAAAATCGCAAGTTTTACTTATTATGCACAATATAAATATATATATATATATATATATATATATATATATATATATATATATATATATATATATATATATATATATATATATATATATATACATATGTCGTGCCGAATAGGCAGAACTTGCGATCTTGGCTTAAATAGCAACGCTCATCTTGCCATATAAGACAAGCGAAAATTTGTGTATGAAATAATTTCGCCAAAATCATTCTGAACCTAACGAAAAAAATATATTTCACTGTGTTTGTTTAGTATTAAATTACTGTAAACAAATCTAAAATATATTTAGTTGGGTTAAGCTAAAATAAATTGTTCTTGTTATAATAAGGTTAGGTAAGTTTTCTAAGATTCTTTTGGTGCAAAATTATAATTTTTTACATGAACATTAATGAAAAAAAAAATATCTTGAAACGTATAAGAGAAAATTTCAGAAAGGACTTAATTTTAAATGAGTTCTTACTAATTGACCAGTTTTACATATTCGGCACGACATATATATATATATATACACAAACACTGATCTCTGGCTGAAGGAGACTCGAACCTGCTAACCACGGAACAAGGTACGCAGTGCCTTACCATTCTCACCACACTGGACCAATACCATGGCGTCCAGCTTGCGCAGACGTTGATCCAAGGCAGCCAGCTTTCAGGGAGAAGGCTTACAGCTTTTCATCTCATCCCCTGCATGCATCAGCCTTACTAGAGATTTTAACAATGCAAGGAATTCGCAAGAGCAGGCGAAATATACACAAGCACTGATCTCTGGCTGAAGGAGACTCGAAACTACGAACCTTGGAACAAGGTACGCAAGCTGGACGCCAAGGTATTGGTCCAGTGTGGTGAGAATGGTAAGGCACTGCGTACCTAGTTCCAACGTTCGTAGGTTCGAGTCTCCTTCAGCCAGAGATCAGTGTTTGTGTATATTTCGCCTGCTCTTGCGAATTCCTTGTATATATATATATATATATATATATATATATATATATATATATATATATATATATATATATATATATATATATATATATATATATATATATATATATAATATATAAGTTAATATACTGCATAAAATTCTCAGTTCCAATTGTATCCAAACTGCTGCCTTTTATATTCCTGAAAATTCGGTGGTCTCAGTATGAGACTACACACACTGTCTTCTCTGTTGTTTACAAACTGAGATTTTTCAACATCGTCAATCTGATACATTGATTTTACGAGCAATATTCTTCTCAATGACGTTTTTAATGGCTCATTGTTCCTATAATATCAGATGATAACCTAGGCATTGTATACGTATGAAAGTGCAACGGTAACAGGTAACAGTAGAACAGTAACAGGCAACAGTAACAGGTGACAGTGCAACAATAACAGGCAACAGTGTTACACTAACAGGTAACCATGCAACAGTAACAGGTAACCGTGCAACAGTAACAGGTAACAGTGCAACAGTAGCAGGTAACAGAGCAACAGTAGCAGGCAAAAATGCTAGAGTAGCAGTGCCGCAGCGCTAGAGTAGCAGTGCCGCAGTGCTAGAGTAGCAGTGCCGCAGCTAAGGGTAACAGTGTCACAGATACTGGTTACAGAATCACTGCTACAAGTAACAGTACAACAGCTAGAAAAAACGTAGCTACAAGAGTACCATAGCTATATGTAATATCACCAAAGCTGCAAGTAGCACTATCTCATCTACAAGTAACAGTAACTCATCCATAAGTAACAGTAATACAGCTACAGGCAACAGTACTTCACATACAAGTAACAACAACAAAGCTACTAGTATCAGTACCACATAGGTAACATTACCACAGCTAGAGGTACGTGTACCTCAGCAACAGGTTACAGTGCCACAGCCAAATTTTACAGTGTTACAAGTACAGGTAACGAGGAATAAGTTCTTGGAAAAACTTGAATGTTCACGGAACCTCTAACAAAAGTTGTTAAATCTATTCCCATCCTCTTGGGATGACTCGGAAAACTTCCTAAATCCTCAGTGACGTTGCTTTAGACGTTCAAAAAATTTGGCAAAAAGTACTACGACGGCGGAGAGTGAAATTGAACTGCCTAGGTGCAAATTTGAACATTTTATGTGGAAAATGGAATGAAGTTTTCATTCCCCTTAAATAATTTTTGGTTTACTTCTTCTGATTTTACTGACGATACGTTCTATAGCAAGTATGATAACCCATAAATTTAGTACAAGAAAGTGGAAAATTTAAATTTTACCGAAATAAAAAAAAAAATGGAATTGCAGCAGTCAGATTACTTACTGGAGAATTCCTTTTTTTATTGACTTCAAACTTTTACCAGTGGCCGTATTTATTAAAATACTTGTCACTCACTTTGAACTGTGTAAATGTCAGTTTGAAAATATTAATTATCAAATTGTTTATCAAGTAATAACTAGATTATTATTATTATAATCAAAGGGGAATAACTAGAGAATGCCTCTTCAGGTCAGATTCAAACCTTAAATGTTGGTGTATCTTAATAGGAAGTATTTTTCTATTAATTCTGGGTTGTTTAGGTGTCTGCCTTTTTTGCCAGTTTTATCAAATTAGTTTCTTAAAATAATCAAAACTTAATATTTTTCTTACAAGAGCGTAGATAATTTTCAGTGTAATATAAATGAGAAAAATAAACTGGAAAAAATCCGTGTTATAGTTTTTTTTTTCTAAGTTTAACGAGAGAGAGAAACTTTCTATTTTTCGGAACTTTCTCAGCAACATTTTCCTTTGCGTTCTCACAAATTTTCGTTTATTACCCGGGAACGCTTTACTTGATCGGCATCAAATCTGCAACGCTTATGTGATGTATAGTGGACAATATTAATGGGATTATTTCATGAACAAATAGGTCATTCCCAAATTTTGCTTCCGTGTGATAGGTGGAGATAAGCTCCTCTGATCAACTTAAAAATTTCGACACTGTTGTATCCACACTTTTAACTTATTGCTTTGGTGCTGGTAAGAGGCCCTTGATCTAATTCCTTGATGCTGGTGAGGGGCCCCTGATCTCCTTTGATGCTGGTGAAGGGCCCCTGATGCCCTTCCTTGATGCTGGTGAAGGCCCCCTGGTCTCCTTCTTTGATGCTGGTGAAAGGCCCCTGATCCCCTTCCTTGATGCTGGTGAAGGGCCTCTGAACCCCTTCCTTGATGCTGGTGAGGGTCCCCTGATCTCCTTCTTTGATGCTGGTGAAGGGCCCCTGATCCCCTTCCTTGATGCTGGTGAGGGGCCTCTGATCTCCTTCCTTGATGCTGGTGAGGGGCCCCTGATCTCCTTTGATGTTGGTGAAGGGCCCCTGATGCCCTTCCTTGATGCTGGTGAGGGGCCTCTGATCCTCTTCCTTGATGCTGGTGAAGGGCTCCTGACCTTTTTCTTTGATGCTGGTGAGGAGCCCCTGATCTCCTCCTTTGATGCTGGTGAGGGGCCCCTGATCCCCTTCCTTGATGCTGGTGAAGGGCCCCTGATCCCCCTTCCTTGATGCTAGTAGGGGCCCCTAATCCCCGTCCTTGTAAAAAATTCGAATGCTGCCCATTTCACAGGGGCTACATATAACGCCCTACGGATTTAGTGTTTTCCTCTGTAAATTTCATCAGTTCTCACTGGCTGATGCATCGTATGAAATGGATAGACCGTTTTCTGGGTTAAGGATGTAGGGGGCACAAATTTTGTTGCATTCTGCGCAGTACCTGGAAAATGCATCTTCTGATGTGTTTTCCTCAAAATGAAGTAATCACTTCACGTTAGTTTGTGTAAGATATCATGTGCCAATTTTAGTAATCAAAATGGTTTGTGTAATATCTGAAGAAAGTCTCTTTTGGCCAGAAATAAGTTTCAGTATTTTACGCTATTTT
This sequence comes from Cherax quadricarinatus, assembly GCF_038502225.1. Classification (NCBI taxonomy): domain Eukaryota; kingdom Metazoa; phylum Arthropoda; class Malacostraca; order Decapoda; family Parastacidae; genus Cherax; species Cherax quadricarinatus. Next base: position 15,938,056 of record NC_091302.1, on the reverse strand, counting down.
ATATGGTTAAATCACCTTCGTGTTCCTTTGAGTTCCTTTTAACATCTGTGTGCCTTTGAAAACATTGTTAAAAACTTGTACGTTATGTACAGAAAGCTTTCACAAAACTGTCGCACTGTACTTTCTTAAAAGGTGGTCAGTCTAATTAGGAGAAAAGTTTGGAGTGATAATGGCCTGTAGACCCCAACTGGAAAATTTGGAAACTGGAAAAAATCAAAATGCAGCTACCCATGCGATAATTTCTGAGCGTCGCATCTGATTATCTTCAACCCTTCCATGCTGATAACTTAACAATGTAATTGTGCATTACGTATTTTACGACAGTGGTCGTTTTGTAATTTCTTTGAAAGGTATGGATGAGATTCGGCTGTAAAAAAAATGTTCTAATTTACCATTTTTATTCAAGAAATTCAGTTTCCTGATCATGAATTGTGAATACCTCTTCTGATGCCCTTCAAAGCTTCAACGCTAGTATTCAACTGCATTATCACCTTATACCGCACTATTCAAATCGCTTCCATTGAGGAACAGGGAACTAGGATTATGAAATACTATTGAGATAACTTTCTCTGATCGCGCAGCGACTGATATATATATATTTTTTAGTAACTTGTTAACATTATTTTAAAAGCATTGCTATAGTTAGTTGTTTACAGGCATAAAAAACTTAGTACTTACACGATAAGTATAATTATATGCACAGTTATATAGTGTACGTCTCTCAGTGCATATACACTGAGAGATGTGTATTTGTGTGTGTATATACACTTAGAGGTGTGTATGTGTCTTACTGAGATATTTTTTTAATCCGTAGTTCAGAGAATAAAATATACTTGACTTGTAATGAACAGGTTCCATGAAGTCTTAATGAGCATCATTTAGTTAATAAGCTCAACACTTAATGAACCACCAAACAAACTACACTGATTTACGTTTTTCATCGAGATAACAATCTTCCGAGTAGGGTGATCGAGGCTAGGACCCTGGGTAGCTTTAGAAAGAGATTGGACATATATGTATATGAGTAGGAGGGGCTGGGTTTGATTGGTGTCGTGGGTACGAGAGTAAATTCTTGGGTAGTGGTGGTTTTGATAAGGACCTGCTTTGTATGGGCCAGTATGCCTTCTGCAGTGTTCCTCCATTCCTATATTCTTATGCGCAAACGCAACCCAGGGAAGGCTTAGCGAACGCCACAAACGGATGGGTTGGCAGAGACAGGCAGGGAGTGCTGGCCATACGCCACCCAGGGAAGGCATGGCAGATGAGCTTGGCAGACACCACTCCCAGTGGGATTGGCTCATAAACACTCAGAATGGTGTTCCCTTTCCGTGAAAAAGAAGTAATTTGCTCAAAAAAGCGAGAAACTATGTAAATTCAGCCTATAACAGCTCCTTGCTTCCACCAGCTCAGGAAACACCTCAGGTCACAGAGTAAGTGTCCAGGCCAGTAGCCAGAGTGTTGAACACTGTCCATGTGAATGACCAGGCCAGTAGCCAGTGTGTTGAACACTGTGACCATGTACTAGTATCACTCCAACACTGTGACCATGAATAAGTATCTTTCAATTTTGGCCATGTAATGCTATCTCTCCACCACTGTGACTATGTACTAGTATTTCTCCAACAATGTGACTGTGTACTACTATCTCTCCACCACTATGACTGTGTACTAGTATTTCTCCAACAATGTGACTGTGTACTAGTATCTCTCCACCACTGTGGCTGTGTACTAGTATTTCTCCAACAATGTGACTGTGTACTACTATCTCTCCACCACTATGACTGTGTAGTAGTATTTCTCCAACAATGTGACTGTGTACTAGTATCTCTCCACCACTGTGACTGTGCACTAGTATCCCTCCACCACTGTGACTGTATACTAGTTTCTCTCCACCACTGGGACTGTGTACTAGTATCTCTTCACCACTGTGACTGTGTACTAGTATCTCTCCATTACTGTGACTGTGTATTAGTATCTCTCAACCATTGTGACTGTGTACTAGTATTTCTCCACCACTGTGACTCTGTACTAGTATCTCTCCACCACTGTGACCATATACGTGCTAGTATCTCTCCACCACTGTGACCATATACGTGCTAGTATCTCTCCACCATTGTGCCTGTGTACTAGTACAGCTCCACCACTGTGACAGTACTAGTATTTCTCCATCACGGTGACTGTGTACTAGTATCTCTCCACCACTGTGACCATGTACTAGTATCTCTCCACCACTGTGACTGTGTACTAGTATCTCTCCACCACTGTGACTGTGTGCTAGTATCTCTCCACCACTGTGACTGTGTACTAGTATCTCTCCACCACTGTGACTGTGTACTAGTATCTCTCCACCACTGTGACTGTGTACTAGTATCTCTCCACCACTGTTCTCAGTAGTAGTAACCAGTTACCAGTAACCGTCCGTTGAATCAACGACCAACCGTCTTGAGTCACGGTCTTCATATTGTGCTGAGCTGACACTATTTCAAAACACCCACTACGGGGTACTGGCCAGCCGGCTAGGCAGTGTTACGAGTGGAAGCAAGGAGGCAAGGTAACGGCTGCGGGCTCTGTCCACATAACAGTAATTATACGTATAACAGCCTACGTGAGTATTTCTACCCTAATCCACGTATCGAACTCCCACATGATAAATGGTGTACAGCGGTGTGGAGCGTGGATTTACGTTTCTAAGGGTAATTCAAGGCGTTTGAAGACTGTTGTGAGTAGCCGGCAGGGTCAAAGGTGAGTCTCCAGCCACCAGCACTACCCGCCCGCACCACCTCGAGCCAGCAGCCTACTCCCCTCAAACCTATTGCCTGCAAGCCTGTTGCAGCCGTTTCAAGCTTCCTGGCTTAGTTCGTGTGCTAATTGCTTCAATCTCCGAGGGGTTGACCCGGATTTTGCAATTAAGCCAGTCAGTAAGCCAGACTGTGGAAGTGAACGCCAGTCAGCCTATCATCCAGCCTGTCTCCTGTCATCCAACTGCTCCTCCGTGCTTTGTGCATCGTTACACGTCTTCCAGTCATCCATTCTCGTGGGGTAAGCCAGTCAGCCAACCCAGCTTCTAACCCAGCTGAGAGAGAGAAGTAAGCCACGCAGTAAGAAGTAAGCCAAGTTCCTCTGAGGTATTGTGTATCTCGCTTTGTGCTTCCTGTTGGATGCTAAGAGTGGTTTTCACCATTCCTGTGGCATAGAGTGGGTTAAGACATCTTCGTGGGTGAGTGGGGTACGCGGCAGCCTCACCGTCCCCCCCCCCCACCACTCTCTCTCCCACCACCCGGGGTGCGCGGCAGTACCCCAGCGAGAGTCACACCCACCACTCTCTTCAACCACCACCAGCCATCCACTCATCTACCTGTGGTTGTTTGCACCCTTGTACCGGGTCCTAGTACTGTTTTGGCTCACATAATTGGTCAAGAGATTGTAGCTGGTGCCAACGAGATAAAGCCAGTTATGTGAGTTCGCCTAGAACGCACATTTCTTCACGACAACAGTGAGTGTAGGTGACGTCAGCCCTCACCGCGCTGGACATCCTACCCCCCCGCCCCACCACAAGCACCCACCGCCCGTCTCCTACTCCCGACTTCAGTGATAATTTTCTTGAGACAATTTTTCTTGCATTTAAAGACATTTGCGTGTGTGAGACATTTATAGTAAATTGCTTGTGTACTCTAAACCTTGTGTTTTTCAGTGTAAACGCAGTATTCTTTGACTCAGTATTTTTTACAATATTTTTCAGTGTTTTCACTTATCTTATATTTTTCTGCTGTGTTTTTCTTTATGCTACTCCTGTCTGTAGTAAGTATTATTGTGTAGTGTACCAGTCAGTCACTCTGTGTGAAGTGATTCATTTTTTTTTATTGTATTCTTTCAGCGTTGTATTCTCAGCAGTGATATTTCACCCCAGTATACCAAATTTTCCATTTATTTCTATGTGTGTCATTTTTTTTTCGTATGCCAACAGTGTCTCATTCCTCTAATTTTTCGCAGACTGTGTACCATTATTTTTGCCAGCAAAATTTTTGTCGTATCAGTCACAGCAAGATTTTTGTTGTATCAGTCACAGCAAGATTTTGTTGTATCAGTCACAGCAGGATTTTGTTGTAAGAATTTGTTATAGTGAAGTGTGCCACGCAACTGTAAGTGTTATATTCCCTGTTTTGTTCCTGTGTTTTAATTTTTTCATATTTTTATATTCTTGAACAAATTCACTCTTGATGCAATTTCAATTACTTTTAACGTAAAGTGTTTTCCTTACTCTGTTTGAGTAAATTGTTTTGTCTAATTTACAATTAAGAGTTAAAGTGTTCAATCAGTTTATTTTTTTTTTTTTGATCTTCATAATTTTAATTCATTATTTTACCTGAGTTTTCCCAGTGACACTTTATTACTGCAGTGATTATTTCTATACCTTATTTTGTTGCACTTGTTCTGAAGTGAATTATTTTGTTGAACTGTTCTGCAGTGAATTCTTTTCTTTTATTGATATTTTGTGAATTATATTTTAATTTTGTCTATGCATTCTTAGAAAATATTTAAAATTTCCCAGTTTACAATTTAATAATTTTATTTTACACTTTCACATTGATTTAAAATTTTAATTAATTAATTTCTTTATTAGCAAGAGTAAAGACAGCTCATTTTGAATTTAATTCAGTCTCCAGTAATATTTTTACTTGTATATTTCAATGTAAATTTTTTTATTTTTGTCAATAGTCCTTTAAATTGAGTTTTCTTTCTTCTTGCAGTGTATTTAGAAATTATTTTGCAAAATTAGTTGTATATCTTTTCATTTCAATTCTAGAATTTTATATCATTTTTTATTGTTCATTATTTTTGCCTTATTTGTTCTCGTGTTACTTTGCCATTATGTCTCACATACCGTCAAGTGATACTTTAGTGAATGTCGACACTCAGACCTCTCAGGCTACTACTGCTGGTCCTGTCATCAGTCCTCACAGTTCCTTACCGACTGACAGACCGACTCAGACACCGAGATATTATAGTTATACTCGTGATTCCCTTGATGCGTTACCTTTATTCAATGGCCATGTACATAGTCTTGAAGCATGGTTTGCAGCCATTCGTTCTCGTGCTAGTGCCCTAGCTGAAGGTCCTCCTTCAGAGGAAAGCCTTATCAGACTTGCTAAAGAAGCTCTTTATCGATCTCCTGCTGCTGTTCACGTTGTTGATCTCCTTGATATGCGAGACTTCAGGAATCTTACTAGGTGGTCACAATATGAGGAACTGATTCGTTCTTTCCTTGTCCCAGTAAAAACAGCTGATCCATATGTCGTTCTTAGGGAACTGGTGAATGCTACACCCATGAGTAATGAATCGTTGAGTGCATTTGCTGTTAGATTAGATAAACTTTTATCATCATTTATCAATGCTGTCCAATCATCATCTTTTCTCTCTGAAGAGGCTAAACCATTTACAGAATCAATTGCTAAAATAGCAGCTTTTGGAGCAATTAAAGAACTAATGCCACCTGCTTCTGTGTGTGCTTATGAGGCTGATCCTCCAACTGTAACGATGGAACCACTTACAGCCTTAAATCATGTACGTTCCTTGTGCCCCCAGGGTACTTTCCCTTGTATTAAAAGTAATGTCACAAATATGCCTCAGTCTGCACCACCTCTTGTTTGCGCCACAGAGACAAATCGTAGTCGTCAACCATCTCAGAGATCACCAAGAACCAGTGTACAGAGTCGTTATACACCTCGTAGTATTCATAGTACATTCAGTAACCATAGTCGGCGGAATTGTTACAACTGTGGTTTCCGTGGACATATTGCAATTAATTGTCCTGATAGTTATCCTAAGAGACGTCGTACTGATGATGAGTACTCAGATCTTCCTTACTGTACTTATCATAGAATACATGGACATGACACATCTGAGTGTAATGCTCTCTATAACCTTCAGTACTCTAGATCTTTCCGTGGTCGTTCCAACCGCAGAACCCGTCGAGGAAACAGATCTCGTGGTTTTCAAAATAACCAGAACCAGGCTCATTCATTCAATTCTCAAACTCACCAGAACCAGGCTCGTTCTTCCCAGTCGGGGGAATTCGAGCGCCCCAGTCAAACCGCCCCATGGTGACAGTAGGTGATAATGAGTACACCATCCCCGTTCACAACTCCTTTGAAGCCTTAAGCAGTCTCGAGAATGACAACCCTGCTGAGGTTGTTGCTTCACATGTCTCTGACACAGATGATTTTGGGGATGGAGTAGAACAAGTCTTTTCTGATGACAATCCACCTTTTTGTTTGCACATAACTTCCAATGCAACCATAGGCCCTATAGTGCAAGCATCTGTTTATAATGCGCCCGTTCAATTGTTCATGGACTCTGGTGCGCAAATCAATATTATTAGGTCTAGTTTGTTTAAGGATAAGAAGTTACGACATGTCCTTCTCGTAGAACCGACTCCTGTGTCCTCCCTTAGTGGAGTATCTGGTTCTCACCTGCGTGTCCGAGGTACGACTGCCCTAACCTTTTCTATCCAAGGTAGAGACTTCACTGTTTCCTTCCTTGTTGTCGATCAGATTACTTTCCCTGGTGACCTTCTACTGGGATTTGCTTCCATGCGAGACTTACGCATTGTGCTCGACCCTTATCGATGGCATGCACAAATTGACGACTTGATCGTTCCATTCTGGGGTTACCAGCTTGGATCAGAAATCTGTTATACTGCTGCAGAGTATGATGTACGGATTAAGTCCTTACAAGCTAATGCATTCTCCAGTAGCGTACCCAAGCGGTCAGGCACTGGTAATTCTGTCACTCCCATCAGTGTTCCACCTATACCTTCAGAATTGCAGGATAGTCCGATGCCTCAAGTGTCCGAGGACGCTCAGATTGCCTTGAGTGCTCAACCTATCCCTGCAATGCCTGCTAGTTCGAGTAGTAGTTTCTCCACAGGGGACGCCTTGTCGGAAAACAATTACTTGCAACTAGTAATGCCATCTCTTGTTGATGTCACATGCCGTCTGCAGAAAGACGTTTCTGTTGCGGCTAGTGCTCTCACTAGAGTGTCTGTAGTTATTCCTAGTGTTCCAGATGGTGATAACGTCCTAGTTGACAGTGATTCCTGCAAAGTAAAAGGTCTATTTGTTGAACCATCCTTACATGTTGTAAGAGATAGTAAGATCCATTTCTACCTGGCCAACACTTCTGGTCACAGTGTTCGCCTTAGAGCAAATACCAATCTTGTTGACCTTGTTCACTATCCTTACCCTGTTCAGGTAGAGGATGAGTTGTCACCTGACCAGTGGGTCGGTGCTATTTCTGCCGGGAAGACCTCATCCACCTCACTGGATCAATCTGTTCCACCAGTTGAGGAGAAAGACTTAGCTCCCACTGACTTCCCAGATGAAGTCAAGCGTTTGTTGACTCTGTTGAACAAACGTCGTAAAGCCATTGCTTTACCAGGTGAGAAGATGGGTATAACGAACTTATTGTCCCATCGTATTCCACTTGAACCTGGTACTAGACCTATCTACATACCTGCGTACAGAATGCCTCATTCACAAGTTGCTGTCGCAGAAGAATTGATCAATCAAATGCTTGATGATGGAGTTATTGCACCTAGCAATTCCCCTTGGAATGCACCCTTGATACTAGTACCTAAGAAGGATGGTACTTGGCGTCCAGTAATTGACTTTAGGAAGTTAAACGCAAAAACCATTCCAGATCGCTTTCCACTCCCTGTACTGGGTGATCTTTTACGTAATATTGGAGATAACAAAGTCTTTTCAACCCTAGATTTGTTACAAGGGTTTTGGCAAGTCCCTCTTCACGAGGACAGCCAAGAACTAACTGCATTCTCCACTCCTACAGGTCATTATCACTTCCTCCGTATGGCATTTGGATTACGATCTTCCCCTATCACGTTCTCAAGGCTCATGACTAATATCTTTAGAGGTCTCATAGGTAATGCACTTATGGTGTACTTAGATGACGTAATCGTCATGTCTAAAGACGTGGATACACACTTGAAAAGACTTGATGTAGTATTTGGTAAGCTTGAAGAAGCCAATTTAAAGATCAAACTGTCAAAATGTCAATTTTTCAGATCAGAAATTAAGTTTCTTGGTCACGTAGTCACTCCTAGAGGGGTTACGACTGACCAAAGTAAAGTAACTGCAGTACTAAATTTTCCAACTCCCAAAACTGCTGATGCCGTAAGATCCTTTGTGGGCTTAGCAGGTTTTTATAGATCTTTCATTGCCAATTTTTCTTCCATAGCTGCTCCTCTAACTGAGTTGCTTAAGAAAGATGCTCCTTTTGTTTGGACCTTCCGTCAAGAAAGAGCATTCCAAACTCTAAAAGAAAAGCTAACATCTGCTCCAATTTTGAAATTTCCAGATTTTTCTAAGCCTTTCTATCTGACAACTGATGCTAGTTCAATTGGCATAGGTGCCGTACTAGCTCAGAAGACCGATGGCAAGTACAACGCAGTTGCATTTGCTAGTCGAGTCCTTACAAAGGCTGAACGTAATTATACAGTAACTGAGCAAGAAGCTTTAGCAATAGTATGGTCTTTAAAGCACTTCCGAGACATTATTTATCAGTACTCTGTTCATGTCTTGACAGATCATGCTCCACTGATACCCTTATTCCAGAACAAACAACCTACTGGAAGGTTAGCTAGATGGACCTTGACTATCCAAGAGTTCAATCCCACCTTTGAGCATTTACCTGGCAAGTCAAATGTAGTCGCAGATGCCTTATCGCGACATGTTAGTATAGTAACTGCAGACCCTCCATTTAGTGCTGAAGATGTAAAGAATGCTCAACGAACAGATCCCATGTGGTCTGGTGTGATACGATTCCTGCTCCAGGAAGATCTTATTCTGACTGTGAAGCCACCAGCTCCCATCAGTGACTTTCTCATGAACCAAGAATTACTGTATCGAACAGCCGAGTTGGGTACTCCTAGCAGAAGAGTATACCAGTTAGTAATTCCACAGTCACTAGTGAATGTAGCCTTACAGCTAGTTCACGATGTACCAGGTGTTGCACACCCTGGTATGGATCGTTCAGTAAAACAAGCCAGATTGAAATACTTTTGGCCTCGTATGGCAACTGATATTTCTGAGTATGTTAGGAAATGTAGTGTCTGCATGCAACATAAAGGCAATGCTAATGGTCCTAATCCAATCCAAGTGTATCCAACTACTAGCGAACCTTGGGAAAGAGTTGCGCTAGATTTGTTAACTAATTTCCAATGTTCCCTCCAAGGTAACAAACATCTGTGTGTTATGGTAGACCATTTCACTAGATATTGCGAGTTAGTTCCTATTGCAGATAAGACTGCCGAGACAGTAGCTAAAGCATTTAAAGAACGCATTATCTGCAGGCATACCACCCCTAAGTCCCTAGTAACAGATAATGGAGGTGAATTCTGTAATGAAATTCTTGAAAATTTGTGTACCTTGTACAAGATCACTAAATCCACCATTGTTCCTCATCATCCTGCCAGCAATGGGTTAGCGGAACGAACCAATAAGAAAGTACTTGATGTCTTGAGAGCCACTATCAATCCCAACAGTGAAACTTGGGATGAAGTTATACCTGATGTGCAGTGTGCTATAAATTCTGCTTACAATGTTTCTATAGGTGACACTCCACATTATGCATTGTATGGTGTAGATAAACGTTTGCCTTATGAGTTGTTATATTCTAATCCGAAACCAAATTATAACCCTGATGATTTCGTAGCAACTCGTACCAGCTTAGCTCAAAGTGTTTTTAGAAGAATCCGTGAAACACTTCATAAATCAACAGCAGAATTTACAAGAGTCGCAAATACTCGAGTAAAGCCATCTAAAATCAAAGTAGGTTCGAGAGTTATGCTGACTAATTTTAACAAAACGTCTGCTATGCCAAAGCTTGATCAAAGGTTTGTTGGTCCTTATAGAGTAGTTGAACATATCACTGGAAATAAGTATAAGGTTAGAGAGATTAGTACTGGTCAGTATAAAGAATCGCATTTGGATCATATGAAGTTAGTATGTGATGATAATGATGTTCCAACCCAGACTAATGTGACAGACTCTGACAATCCTCCTGATCCTGTACTCTCTTCCTCTGATACTCAGTCAGATATCTCTCCACCACTGTGACTGTACTCACCTAGTTACTCACCTAGTTGAGGTTGCGGGGGTCGAGTCCGAGCTCCTGGCCCCGCCTCTTCACTGATCGCTACTAGGTCACTCTCCCTGAGCCGTGAGCTTTGTCATACCTCTGCTTAAAGCTATGTATGGATCCTGCCTCCACTACATCGCTTCCCAACTATTCCACTTACTGACTACTCTGTGGCTGAAGAAATACTTCCTAACATCCCTGTGATTCATCTGTGTCTTCAGCTTCCAACTGTGTCCCCTTGTTACTGTGTCCAATCTCTGGAACATCCTGTCTTTGTCCACCTTGTCAATTCCTCTCAGTATTTTGTATGTCGTTATCATGTCCCCCCTATCTCTCCTGTCCTCCAGTGTCGTCAGGTTGATTTCCCTTAACCTCTCCTCGTAGGACATACCTCTTAGCTCTGGGACTAGTCTTGTTGTAAACCTTTGCACTTTCTCTAGTTTCTTTACGTGCTTATCTAGGTGTGGGTTCCAAACTGGTGCCGCATACTCCAATATGGGCCTAACGTATACGGTGTACAGGGTCCTGAACGATTCCTTATTAAGATGTCGGAATGCTGTTCTGAGGTTTGCTAGGCGCCCGTATGCTGCAGCAGTTATTTGGTTGATGTGCGCTTCAGGAGATGTGCCTGGTGTTATACTCACCCCAAGATCTTTTTCCTTGAGTGAGGTTTGTAGTCTCTGACCCCCTAGACTGTACTCCGTCTGCGGCCTTCTTTACCCTTCCCCAATCTTCATGACTTTGCACTTGGTGGGATTGAACTCCAGGAGCCAATTGCTGGACCAGGTCTGCAGCCTGTCCAGATCCCTTTGTAGTTCTGCCTGGTCTTCGATCGAGTGTATTCTTCTCATCAACTTCACGTCATCTGCAAACAGGGACACCTCAGAGTCTATTCCTTCCGTCATGTCGTTCACAAATACCAGAAACAGCACTGGTCCTAGGACTGACCCCTGTGGGACCCCGCTGGTCACAGGTGCCCACTCTGACACCTCGCCACGTACCATGACTCGCTGCTGTCTTCCTGACAAGTATTCCCTGATCCATTGTAGTGCCTTCCCTGTTATCCCTGCTTGGTCCTCCAGTTTTTGCACCAATCTCTTGTGTGGAACTGTGTCAAACGCCTTCTTGCAGTCCAAGAAAATGCAATCCACCCACCCCTCTCTCTCTTGTCTTACTGCTGTCACCATGTCATAGAACTCCAGTAGGTTTGTGACACAGGATTTCCCGTCCCTGAAACCATGCTGGCTGCTGTTGATGAGATCATTCCTTTCTAGGTGTTCCACCACTCTTCTCCTGATAATCTTCTCCATGATTTTGCATACTATACATGTCAGTGACACTGGTCTGTAGTTTAATGCTTCATGTCTGTCTCCTTTTTTAAAGATTGGGACTACATTTGCTGTCTTCCATGCCTCAGGCAATCTCCCTGTTTCGATAGATGTATTGAATATTGTTGTTAGGGGTACACATAGCGCCTCTGCTCCCTCTCTCAATACCCATGGGGAGATGTTATCTGGCCCCATTGCCTTTGAGGTATCTAGCTCACTCAGAAGCCTCTTCACTTCTTCCTCGGTTGTGTGCACTGTGTCCAGCACTTGGTGGTGTGCCCCACCTCTCCGTCTTTCTGGAGTCCCTTCTGTCTCCTCTGTGAACACTTCTTTGAATCTCTTGTTGAGTTCTTCACATACTTCACGGTCATTTCCTGTTGTCTCTCCTCCTTCCTTCCTTAGCCTGATTACTAGTATCTCTCCACCACTGTGACTGTGTACTAGTATCTCTTCACCACTGTGACTGTGTACTAGTATTTCTCCAACAATGTGACTGTGTACTAGTATCTCTCCACCACTGTGACTGTGTACTAGTATCCCTCCACCACTGTGACTGTGTACTAGTATTTCTCCAACAATGTGACTGTGTACTAGTATCTCTCCACCACTGTGACTGTGTACTAGTATCCCTCCACCACTGTGACTGTGTACTAGTATCTCTCCACCACTGTGGCTGTGTACTAGTATCTCATCACCACTGTGACTGTGTACTAGTATCTCTCCACCACTGTGACTGTGTACTAGTATCTCTCCACCACTGTGACTGTGTACTACTATCTCTTCACCACTGTGACTGTGTACTAGTATTTCTCCAACAATGTGACTGTGTACTAGTATCTCTCCACCACTGTGACTGTGTACTAGTATCTCTCCACCACTGTGACTGTGTACTAGTATTTCTCCAACAATGTGACTGTGTACTAGTATCTCTCCACCACTGTGACTGTGTACTAGTATCCCTCCACCACTGTGACTGTGTACTAGTATCTCTCCACCACTGTGGCTGTTTACTAGTATCTCTTCACCACTGTGACTGTGTACTAGTATCTCTCCACCACTGTGACTGTGTACTAGTATCTCTTCACCACTGTTGCTGTGTACTAGTATCTCTCCACCACTGTGACTGTGTACTAGTATCCCTCCACCACTGTGACTGTGTACTAGTATCTCTCCACCACTGTGACTGTGTACTAGTATCTCTTCACCACTGTGACTGTGTACTAGTATCTCTTCACCACTGTGACTGTGTACTAGTATCTCTCCACCACTGTGACTGTGTACTAGTATCTCTTCACCACTGTGACTGTGTACTAGTATCTCTCCACCACTGTGACTGTGTACTAGTATCTCTCCACCACTGTGACTGTGTACTAGTATCTCTTCACCACTGTGACTGTGTACTAGTATTTCTCCAACAATGTGACTGTGTACTAGTATCTCTCCACCACTGTGACTGTGTACTAGTATCCCTCCACCACTGTGACTGTGTACTAGTATTTCTCCAACAATGTGACTGTGTACTAGTATCTCTCCACCACTGTGACTGTGTACTAGTATCCCTCCACCACTGTGACTGTGTACTAGTATTTCTCCAACAATGTGACTGTGTACTAGTATCTCTCCACCACTGTGACTGTGTACTAGTATCCCTCCACCACTGTGACTGTGTACTAGTATCTCTCCACCACTGTGGCTGTGTACTAGTATCTCATCACCACTGTGACTGTGTACTAGTATCTCTCCACCACTGTGACTGTGTACTAGTATCTCTCCACCACTGTGACTGTGTACTAGTATCTCTTCACCACTGTGACTGTGTACTAGTATTTCTCCAACAATGTGACTGTGTACTAGTATCTCTCCACCACTGTGACTGTGTACTAGTATCTCTTCACCACTGTGACTGTGTACTAGTATCTCTCCACCACTGTGACTGTGTACTAGTATCTCTTCACCACTGTTGCTGTGTACTAGTATCTCTCCACCACTGTGACTGTGTACTAGTATCCCTCCACCACTGTGACTGTGTACTAGTATCTCTCCACCACTGTGACTGTGTACTAGTATCTCTTCACCACTGTGACTGTGTACTAGTATCTCTTCACCACTGTGACTGTGTACTAGTATCTCTCCACCACTGTGACTGTGTACTAGTATCTCTTCACCACTGTGACTGTGTACTAGTATCTCTCCACCACTGTGACTGTGTACTAGTATCTCTCCACCACTGTGACTGTGTACTAGTATCTCTTCACCACTGTGACTGTGTACTAGTATTTCTCCAACAATGTGACTGTGTACTAGTATCTCTCCACCACTGTGACTGTGTACTAGTATCCCTCCACCACTGTGACTGTGTACTAGTATTTCTCCAACAATGTGACTGTGTACTAGTATCTCTCCACCACTGTGACTGTGTACTAGTATCCCTCCACCACTGTGACTGTGTACTAGTATTTCTCCAACAATGTGACTGTGTACTAGTATCTCTCCACCACTGTGACTGTGTACTAGTATCCCTCCACCACTGTGACTGTGTACTAGTATCTCTCCACCACTGTGGCTGTGTACTAGTATCTCATCACCACTGTGACTGTGTACTAGTATCTCTCCACCACTGTGACTGTGTACTAGTATCTCTCCACCACTGTGACTGTGTACTACTATCTCTTCACCACTGTGACTGTGTACTAGTATTTCTCCAACAATGTGACTGTGTACTAGTATCTCTCCACCACTGTGACTGTGTACTAGTATCTCTCCACCACTGTGACTGTGTACTAGTATTTCTCCAACAATGTGACTGTGTACTAGTATCTCTCAACCACTGTGACTGTGTACTAGTATCCCTCCTGTGTACTAGTATCACTGTGACTGTGTACTAGTATCTCTCCACCACTGTGACTGTGTACTGTATCTCTCCACCACTGTACTAGTATCTCTTCACCACTGTGACTGTGTACTAGTATCTCTCCACCACTGTGACTGTGTACTAGTATCTCTTCACCACTGTGACTGTGTACTAGTATCTCTCCACCACTGTGACTGTGTACTAGTATCCCTCCACCACTGTGACTGTGTACTAGTATCTCTCCACCACTGTGACTGTGTACTAGTATCTCTTCACCACTGTGACTGTGTACTAGTATCTCTTCACCACTGTGACTGTGTACTAGTATCTCTCCACCACTGTGACTGTGTACTAGTATCTCTTCACCACTGTGACTGTGTACTAGTATCTCTCCACCACTGTGACTGTGTACTAGCATCTCCCCAACACTGTGACTGTGTAAAAGTATCTCTCCTACACTGTGACTGTGTACTAGCATCTCCCCAACGCTGTGACTGTGTACTAGTATCTCTCCATTGTGACCATGTACTAGTAGCTATCCACCACTGTTAGCAAGTACTAGTATCTCTCCACCACTGTGACAATGTACTAGTATCTCTCCACCACTGTGACTGTGTACTAGTATCTCTTCACCACTGTGACTGTGTACTAGTATCTCTCCACCACTGTGACTGTGTACTAGTATCTCTTCACCACTGTGACTGTGTACTAGTATCTCTCCACCACTGTGACTGTGTACTAGTATCTCTCCACCACTGTGACTGTGTACTAGTATCTCTTCACCACTGTGACTGTGTACTAGTATCTCTCCACCACTGTGACTGTGTACTAGTATCTCTCCACCACTGTGACTGTGTACTAGTATCTCTCCACCACTGTGACTGTGTACTAGTATCTCTCCACCACTGTGACTGTGTACTAGTATCTCTTCACCACTGTGACTGTGTACTAGTATCTCTCCACCACTGTGACTGTGTACTAGTATCCCTCCACCACTGTGACTGTGTACTAGTATCTCTCCACCACTGTGACTGTGTACTAGTATCCCTCCAACACTGTGACTGTGTACTAGTATCTCTCCACCACTGTGACTGTGTACTAGTATCTCTCCACCACTGTGACTGTGTACTAGTATGACCACTGCAGCACACAGCCTGACTGGTTAGTGAGTGACACTCGACCAGCAGACAAATAAAGCCTCAATGCTACATTGCTCTAAGTGTCCAGTACGAGTTTACCGCTAAGTGAATTACAGTTGTAAACAATATATTATCTTCGTCTCTCCTAGTACCATTTTCCTTCTAACATGGTCATTGTTTCCCCTAGTACCATCCTCCGTCTAACACGGTCATTGTCTCTCCTAGTGTGAGCCTCCATCTAACATGGTCACTGTCTCTCCTAGTGCCATCCTCCGTCTAACATGGTCACTGTCTCTCCTAGTACCATCCTCCGTCTAACATGGTCACTGTCTCACCTAGTACCATCCTCCGTCTAACATGGTCACTGTCTCACCTAGTACCATCCTCCGTCTAACATGGTCACTGTCTCTCCTAGTACCATCGTCCGTCTAACATGGTCACTGTCTCACCTAGTACCATCCTCCGTCTAACATGGTCACTGTCTCACCTAGTACCATCGTCCGCCTAACATTGTCACTGTCTCTCCTAGTACGAGCTTCCATCTATCATGGTCACTGTCTCTCCTAGTACGAGCCTCCATCTAACAAGGTCACTGTCTCTCCTAGTAGCAACCTCCGTCTAACATGCTCTCTCTCTCTCTCTGTCTCTTTCTTTATTACAAACACAGATATAAATTAAAGGCGTGTAGTAGCTGGTCGTAAGTCAAGTCTCTCGGCGAGAAAGAAAGCAAGAGACTAAAGTTAAATCAGTCACCAAAGGCAGTTTTCTGTGTACCCAAACATTTTCACCACCAATATTTGCAATATGTACAGAAGGCAGTAGCGCAGCAATATCAAAATACATCAGAGTAATAAAGCGTGAGAGAGCAAAGTGACTTCACTCACTGCTATTAGGAGACCAGTATGTGTACACAGACAGCTGGTGAGAAATTAACTCCAGCCAGGGGTGTAAGTTGAGCATTTATCACTTATTTAGGAGACCAGTATGTGTACACAGACAGCTAGTGAGAAATTAACTCCAGCCACGGGTGTAAGTTGAGCATTAATTCGGTTGGCGTCATTACCTCAACCAGTTGGTTGGCGTATAAATCTGGGAGTAAATTAAGCCTGGCTGGAGAGCCCTTGAAAACCCTCACCACCAATTGTAAGCTTGACTAGTACAGAGGAATGCAAGAAGTGGTTGTGTGATGAACACCACAGTAATTGTAGCTCGGTGTAAGCCACATTACTGCATGAGTTCCAGCCTCCCATTAACACAGAATCTCTATAAAACGGTCCTTTAGTGACGTCGTTTCACCCACACTGTTAGTTCCATCAAGTTACAAGTAGATAAAGCGAACCGTGTGAGCGAAACGTCGCTAATAAAGGATTGCATTATACTGCATTAATGAATCATCTTCATTTTGCAACATTTCTCTCCATAGCATGTCACTCTGCGTGCCCGCCCACATCTGGCATCATCCTGCTCTGCTAAATAGTCCCAGGAAGGTGTAGGTATCATTCTGGTAAATGGTCCAATAAAGGGGTAACTATCATCCTGGTAAATCAGCGGATATTTACCAATGATTAATCGGGTAAAAATCTAGTGCATTGCTTTCAAGATGATTAAAAAACTTTTGGAAATCATTAGGGTGGCTGAAGTAATGGTGGCGTAGTGTAGTTTAGCCAAGTCCCCCGTGCAAGCCTAGTAGTAGTTTAGCTAAGTCTCCCATGTACCTTCAGCAGTGATTTAGCTGAGTCTCCCATGCACCTTCAGCAGTGATTTAGCCGAGTCTCCCATGCACCTTCAGCAGTGATTTAGCCGAGTCTCCCATGTAGCTTCAGCAGTGATTTAGCTGAGTTCCATGCACCTCCAGCAGTGATTTAGCTGAGTCTCCCACGTAGCTTCAGCAGTGATTTAGCTGAGTCTTCCATGCACCTCCAGCAGAGATTTAGCTGAGTCTCCCATGTAGCTTCAGCAGTGATTTAGCTGAGTCTTCCATGCACCTCCAGCAGAGATTTAGCTGAGTCTCCCATGTAGCTTCAGCAGTGATTTAGCTGAGTCTTCCATGCACTTCCAGCAGTGTAGCCAAGTATCCCATGTACATCCAGCAGTGGTTTAGCTGAGTCTTTAAAGAACCTCCAGCGGTGGTTTAACTGAGTCTTCCATACACCTCCAGCAGTCGTTACCTGAGTTTTCCATGTACCTTCAGCAATGGTTTAACTGAGTCTCCCATGCGCCTCCAGCAGTGATTTAGCCGAGTCTCCTGTATACCTCCAACAGTGGATTAGTTGAGCTTTCCATGCACCTTCAGCAGTGGTTTAGGTAAGTCTTCCAAGTACCTCCAGCAGTGGTCTAACTGAATTTTCCAAGTGCTTCCAGCAGTGGTTTAAGTGAATCTTCCAAGTACTTCCAGCAGTGGTTTAACCGAGTCTTCCAAGTACCTCCAGCAGTGGTTTAACTGAATCTTCCAAGTACCTCCAGCAGTGGTTTAACTGAATCTTCCAAGTACCTCCAGTTGTGGTTTAGGTGAGTCTTCCAAGTACTTCCAGCAGTGGTTTAGATGAGTCTTCTAAGTACTTCCAGTGGTTTAGATGAGTCTTCCAAGTACCTCCAGCTGTGGTTTAGGTGAGTCTTCCAAGTACTTCCAGCAGTGGTTTAGGTGAGTCTTCCAAGTACTTCCAGCAGTGGTTTAGGTGAGTCTTCCAAGTACCTCCAGCTGTGGTTTAGGTGAGTCTTCCAAGTACTTCCAGCAGTGGTTTAGGTGAGTCTTCCAAGTACCTCCAGCAGTAGTTTAGGTGAGTCTTCCAAGTACTTCCAGCAGTGGTTTAGGTGAGTCTTCCAAGTACTTCCAGCAGTGGTTTAGGTGAGTCTTCCAAGTACTTCCAGCAGTGGTTTAGGTGAGTCTTCCAAGTACTTCCAGCAGTGGTTTAGGTGAGTCTTCCAAGTACTTCCAGCAGTGGTTTAGGTGAGTCTTCCAAGTACTTCCAGCAGTGGTTTAGGTGAGTCTTCCAAGTACTTCCAGCAGTGGTTTAGGTGAGTCTTCCAAGTACCTCCAGCAGTGGTTTAGGTGAGTTTTCCAAGTACTTCCAGCAGTGGTTTAGGTGAGTCTTCCAAGTACTTCCAGCAGTGGTTTAGGTGAGTCTTCCAAGTGCTTCCAGCAGTGGTTTAGGTGAATCTTCCAAGTACTTCCAGCAGTGGTTTAGGTGAGTTTTCCAAGTACCTCCAGAAGTGGTTTAGGTGAGTCTTCCAAGTACTTCCAGCAGTGGTTTAACTGAATCTTCCAAGTACCTCCAGAAGTGGTTTAGGTGAGTCTTCCAAGTACTTCCAGCAGTGGTTTAACTGAATCTTCCAAGTACCTCCAGAAGTGGTTTAGGTGAGTCTTCCAAGTACCTCCAGCAGTGGTTTAGCCGAGTATAACCTTCACGAGACTGGACGGTCTTCTAATTAGGAAACCCCGAAGGAGAACCTTAAAGTGGTAACTTGATTTTTTCTTCTTTTTTTTCCCCCTTCTTCCACCAACTTCTTAATTTTATGTTGTTCATAAAAAGAGAAGGCCTCATCAGACCGACTTTTTTTGTTTTTAAGTTTTCAACCCGGGTGTATGGAAACTAAGCTAAGATTTTTGAGAGAATGGACATGTGTAGGTGGCCCATGACCATGCATCCTAGAATGGCTTCTATAACTTAGAAAATTCTCCATGGCGCAGCTTCAAGCTTTCAAAAGAGATGCTTCCTAATTCGACGAGGGAAATTCAAGTGTATAGGTTCACATGTGCCAATTTTATGTGTAAACTAGTGTTGAAGTTTTTATTCCCGCTAAATCTCGTTAAATACCTTTGAGTCTACCTTAAATCTCGTTAAATATATCTGAGTCTACCTTAAATCTCGTTAAATATATTTGAGTCTACCTTAAATCTCGTAAAATATATTTGAGTCTACCTTTTCTTATCAGCTTCAAATTTAATGTTTGGTGTATCTTACGGCCAGCATAATACTCTTTGGTGAATTAGACACTTGTGTAACAGTTGGGAAACTTATTAAGGAAACGTTACACCAGCCAAATGTTGCACAGAAGTCTTCTTCAAAACCATTTTGATCATTACTCATTAGCTATAGCTTGTTGGCGGCAAATTTGTGACTGAACATGAGAATGAAGGAGCACTGCATCAGGCCTACTAGTCCGTACTACGTAGATGTGATGCATGGTTTAGAAAACCGACAAGTTGAAGAATGAGACACTTATACAACATATGGGAATCTTTGAGAAAACGCTTCGCCACACAGTGTCTTCATCAGTCCAATACAAAGAAAACCGGTTTATGGGGAGCAGGAGTTTGAGTTAGTCAGTCCCTCAGCCTGGAATCGATGTGTTCAGTTCATCAGTCTTGAATGGGCAGATACAGGTTCTTCCGTATGTTAAGGGTGTGTACAATGTTTATATTAATATGTTTTTGTGTATTACTGCCTGTGCATAAATTTCCATGAGTACACTGTTGTAGTGGTCCATTGCACGTCACACTTAGGTTCAAGTGTGACATGATAATTATAGGTATTATTCATGACTCACGAAATCGTAATGACACGATTGCAAACAAACCATACCACGGGCGGGATTGAACCCGAGGTCAGAGAGTCTCAAAACTCCAGACCGTCGCGTTAGCCATTGGACCAGCTAGCCACAATATTGTGGCTAGCTCTAGATCCAGTGGCTAACGCGACGGTCTGGAGTTTTGAGACTCTCTGACCACGGGTTCAATCCCGCCCGTGGTATGGTAGGTATTATTCATATACATACTGCCAGGATGATTGAGTGGGGTATGTTGTGCTTGTGATTCTGTCGTTTTCTGTGACAGGTTCTTTCTCTTATGTACATCTAAGTGCATGTGTGATAGTATTCCTTATATATCTCTTGTTCTCAACATGTCTATTCTATGTATTTATGTATGTTTGCACAAGGCATGTTCTCAATAAAATATAAAAAAATTTTTTTAAGTACGTACAGCATAACAAACGAACGAAGACTCACAGGTAAGACTCAACAAGTGGGTGAGGGGAGTAGGAACAGGTGAAGACTAGTGCTGGAGAGGAGTGTCTTCAGTTGAAGAAAAACAACCAGGGTTAGACCCAGTAGCGTGGCGTTGTAGGGCGATGTAGAGTGAGCAGAGGCAGACAGTGCTGACAGGTAAAGCATATGATCTGAGAAGTGGCTTATATTCTGTAGTAAAGCGAGTCGAAGCAGGAGGAGGCGGAGTCACTTTGGACGAAGACCTACTTACACTAGTGGATGGTTCCACTGTGATCCCGCCTCCTCTTGCTTCCACTCACCTGACTACAGAATGTATGCCACTTCTCCTACCATATACTTTACTTTCAAGATTGATAGACTGAACACATGAATGTGCAAATTTGCCAATTTTACCAAATTTACTTCATGAAATTTTATTTTATTTGAAAAACACAATTTTTTTTTTTTTTTTTTTTTTTTGCTGAGAGTATTGCAGAAAAAATTATATGGAATAGAAATAAAACCAAAACTGGGAAATAAGAACGTAAGAGAATATGAATGGAGGAGCACTACTTAACAAGGGACAGGTATAAGGGCTTACTGGCCCATACAAGGCAGGTCCTTATCAAAACCACCCATCCCCACCCACGAATGTCCTACCCTTTACCGAATTTACTTCTGTATCTCATGTACTAATCAAACCCTGTCCTTTTCACTCATATGTGTCAAATCTCTTTTAGAACCTACCCAAGGTCTTAGCCTCTATTACCCTGCTCGGCAGATTGTTCCATGTATCGAGAACTCTGTTTAAAAACCAGCACTTACCTGCGTCCTTTCTAAATCTAAATTTATCTAATTTAAAACTGTTATTTCTAGTTCTTACTTGATTCGACATCCTCAGTACTTTATTTACATCGCCTTTGCTTATGCCCATCTTCCACTTATATACCTGAGTGATGTTTCCTCTCATTCAGTGTCTCTGAAGAGAGTGAAGAGTCTGGGTTCTCAGTCTTCATATGGGAGATTTCTTACACAGTGGACTAATTTTGTCATTCTTCTCTGAATATTCTCCAGTGAATTAATATCCATTCTGTAGTGTGGCTACCAAAACTGAGCTGCATATTCTAAGTAAGGCCTTACTAGAGATACACAGAGCTATAAAATATCTTTTGGATTCCTGTTACTTACTCTTCTTGATATAAATCCAAGTAATCTGTTAGAATTCGAAAACTCGCGCACTTTATATAGTATTATTTTTATTATTTTAGAGTTTAGTGAGCCCTTAATGCTGTACGACTTATTGCCAGAGCCGGCACATTGTAAGCTGCGGTGTTCTCACCTTCCACTAACTTCCTCCAAGTCTCTTCTTCATAGCTGTACAACGCCTTATCCGATAAGATTAAACTTTTCAACCTTGGTCAACCATTATTAGGTGAAGGTTCGTAGAAGAATTAGTCATGTACCCTCTGCTCAATTTCCCGAAATTGGCTTCCATGAAATAATTTATAAAGCCTCTTCTGATAATTTTCAAAATCTCGACACTGTACGGTATCATTTTACATTTTTGCACTATTTTACATCGATGCTGTTAAGGGGCTCTTGATCCAATGAACTGGATTTAATCCTCTCCTTCGTTGATCGGATCTGAATGTCTCCTATTCCTCAGGATTGTATGACCTTTACGGGTTAAGAACTTTCACCTAATTAAAGTAAAACAGTTCTGAACTTCATGTAT
The DNA here is from genome assembly GCF_038502225.1 of Cherax quadricarinatus. Lineage (NCBI taxonomy): Eukaryota > Metazoa > Arthropoda > Malacostraca > Decapoda > Parastacidae > Cherax > Cherax quadricarinatus. Next base: position 15,915,862 of record NC_091302.1, on the reverse strand, counting down.
CTTGAACGGGTCATTCACCTCATGAAATGAATGAAACTTTCCGAGGGGAAATTTAGGCTGTATAGATTCACATTTTGTTAAATTCTATGCAAACACTGGAGGACTTCTGTTTTGGTTGGCTTTGAACTTTCAGTTTTTACGTGTTTTCCTCAAAGGAAGCTCCTCCTTGATTGAAGTCTGTGTAAGCTTAAATGTACCAATTAAATTAATAAACTGTATTTTGTTAAATAATTCTAAAATGTCTCCTTTGCTAATATTTAAATGTATTAAAAACCTATGCCGCTCTCTGCACTATTCCTTTTGCGTGCATTGAGGTATAGGGGCTCAGGTTATGCAATATAAAGATACCGTCCTCCAATCGTGCACCGACTGAAATAAATCTAGTTTCTTCAGATGTTCGTCTCTGTGCAATAGTCACACTGAACAAATTTAAACATAATACTGAACATCCAGAGCCCCTAGGTTCCTCCTCGCTGCAACATTAAGAGACCATGACTCACATGCATATAAGAGTCTAGGCGCCAGTATTTTATACATTCGCTTTTTGTTAGTCACTCAGAAAATTCTTCCTTACCCCGGATTCCTAGTAGTGCTCTAACATTCTTTTCCTGGTGTCTCGTGTGATTGATCTTATCTTTTATAGCCTCATCAGTTGACACTGCCATTCCTGTGTTTCTAAATTTTGTCTTTCACTTCCTCCATATTCCATCAACCTTGTCTTACCTCGTACTCCTTCCCTCTTGTCTTATCTTACACTCCTTCCCTCTTATCTTATCTTATACCCTTTCAATCGTATCTTACTTCGTACCCCTTCACGCTTATCATACCTCCGTATTCTTGCACTCTTATCTAACCTTCATAATCCTGCCCTCTTGTCTTACGTCCATATGTCTTACGTCCATACTCCTCTCTTATCTTACCTCCATTCTCCTTCTATTGTATTTCTTCAATATTTCAAAAATTTTATTTTACCTCCATACTTCTTTCCATTTATCTTACCTTCATATTTTTTTTAACTTTTATCTTACCTCCATACTCCTTTACCCTTTTATTACCTCCATATTCTTTCATTTTTATCTTACCCATATTCTCCCTCTCTCTTATATCTATATTCCTTCCACCTTATCTTACTTCCATTCTAGCTGTACAATATATTACCTCTTTATTCCTTCTTATTTAGTTTCCTTCCCTTTTATCTTGCTTCTATTCTCACAATCGTAACACTTCTCAGTTTGCAAAGGGGAGATGGGCTGGGAGAGTAGGGTTACTGAATTTGCACACGGAAGCTGGGCTATGAGAATAAAGTTTCTGACAAAAATTAACAAGTTCTTACCTAGACTCATTGGCTTAGCACCCTCGATTAAGTTCACAATTGAGCATGAAATAGCTGGCAAACTACCACTTTCATATGTTCTAATCCACTGTGTTGACAGGAGACTGAAATATACAGTGTTATCAAACATTCTCTGCTATTCCAATAGCAGAACTAGGGTTAAAAGGAGTGTTTTCCTCAAAACGTTCTTGAGAGCCTTGAGTATTTGCAGAGCAGAAAATTTAGAGGACGAAATTTGAAAGATATTTAACATAGCCACAAAACTGAGATATCTCAGGGATTTTGTTGAAAAAGGTAATATTGTCACCTAGGCAAACTTTCTGCAGGACTAAACCTGGGAAAATTGCTCTCAGGAAAACCGTGCTGATTGTACTCTACAATGAAAATCTAGCTAGCCTGCATAGTATATTGTGAAGGTTCAATATAAATATTGTTTTAAAAATAATAGGACAGTGAAACACAATTTGATTAGGAATGCATGTTCTAACAGGGCTGTTCGTGTACAAAGTCCCTTGTTCTCTATGTCTGCTCTCATATGTTGCGAAGACAGGTAAACCACTGGAAGCTAGATGAGACCAGAGCTGCTGGGCAGCAGCTCTCTTCATGGCCTGGTGGCTAAAGTTCTCATTTCACACGGCGAGTGTCTGTGTTCGATTCTCAGCGAGGGTAGAAACATTGGGCGTGTTTCTTTACACCGGTTGTCTATGTTTACCCATCGGTAAAATGGTTACCTAGGAGTTAGTTAAGTGGTGTGGGTTACATTCTGGGACAAGGTCCTGATTTGCCAGAAATGCTCATCATAACAAGGGGCTTTCTTTATTGTATTATGTCATTGATGTCAGCTAGGACTGTATACACTGTACATGTACTTGTAGAAAGTTAAGATATTATTATATTATTGAACCCAACAGTTACGTCACTGAATGAAACCTAACTGAATCCTTCCTTATAACACGAAGGTCACATCCTGACAATATATATATATATATATATATATATATATATATATATATATATATATATATATATATATATATATATATATATATATATATATATATATATATATATAGTGTATATATATATATATATATATATATATATATATATATATATATATATATATATATATATATATATATATATATATATATATATATATATATATATATATATATATATATATATATATATATTCAAGACGTCGGTCGTCTCCCACCGAGGCAGGTGACCCAAAATGGATACAAACACTTTCACCATCATTCACGTATAATTATTGTCTTTGCAGAGGCGCTCAGATACGATGGTTCAGGTGTCACTCAGAACAGTAAATATCCCAAACCCCTCCTTTAAAGTGAAGGCATTGTACTTCCACCTCCTAAATTCAAGTCCGGCTAACCTGTTTTCCTGAATATCATGACAAAATATTACCCTGCTCACACTCCAACAGCTCGTCAAGTCCCAAAAACCATTCTTCTCCATTCACGACTAGGATGTTCACACATGCCTGCTGTATGTCCAAGACCCTTCCACACTCAATCTTTTTTTACCCCTTCCCACTATCCATTCCTAGGACGACCCCCCTACCCATTCTTCCCTCCACTACAGATTTATACACCCTCCAGGTCATCCTGTTTTTCTCCATCCTCTGTAAATGACTAAACCACCTCAAAAACCCCTCCACAGCTCTCTTAATAATACTTTTAGTAATTTTACACCTCCTAATTACCACACTACAAATTCTCTGTAAAATATTTACACCACGTATTGTCCTTAGACACGACATCTCTACAGCCTCCAACCTCCTCCTTGCTCTATGGATAATGTTCTTTGTCTCAACAGATACCGCAGTGCACCACCCACACTTCTTCCTCCATTCTTTCTATGGTTAACCTCGTCCTTCGAAAACCCATCCGCTGACAAGTCTACTCCAAAATATCTGAACACATTCACTTCCATACTCCCTCCCTCCAATGTGATATTCAGTTTTTCTTTACCTAACGCGTTTGATACCTTCATCACCTTACTCTTATCAATATTCACTTTTAACTTGCTTTACACGCCCTCCCAAACTCGTCCACTAACCTTAGCAAAATACAAAAAGGGATTATGAGGATAACGTCGCAAGGGATTTGCAGACTAACCCAAAAGGGTTCTTTCAGGTATACAGAAGTGAGATTAGAGACAAGATAGGCTCACGTAAGAGTACCTCAGGTCAGATCACTGACAGCGATAAGGAAATGTGTGAAATTTTCAACACTTACTTCCTCTCAGTTTTTACTCAGGAAGATACTACCGAAATTCCAGAAATAATAAATTATATAGAACAGGATGATAATAAACTATGCACGATTAGGGTAACTAGTGACATGGTCCTCAGACAAATAGAGAGATTAAAACCTAACAAATTCCGAGGCCCTGATGAACTGTTTGCAAAGATTTTAAAGGATTGTAAAGAGAAACTTAGCAAACCTTTGGCTAATCTTATCAATATATCACTACACACTGCCATAGTGTCAGACAAGTGAAAAATGGCAAATGTAATACTTATTTATAAGGTAGGTGACAGGTCCTTAGCTTCGAACAATAGACCAATAAGCCTTACCTCCATAGTGGAAAAATTTATGGAATCTATAATTGCCGAGGCAATTCGTAGCTATCTTGAAAAGCATATATTGATTAATGGATCTTAGCACTGTTTTACAAAGTGACGTTCCTGTCTTACGAATTTACTAACTTTTTCACTAAGGTATTTGAGAAGGTTGATCATGTTGTTGAATATGATATTGTGTATATGGACTTCAGTAAGGCTCTCGATAGAATCCCACATCAGAGACTATTGAGGAAACTTAAGACACACAGAATAGGAGGAGAATTTTTTTTCCTGGGTAGAGGCATGGTTGACAAATAGGCAGCAGAGAGTTTGCATAAATGGGGAGAAATCAGAATGGGGCACGTCACACGCGGTGTTCCACAGGGGTCAGTGTTGGGGCCCCTTGTTCACAACATAAATGAGGGATTAAATAGCGACATAGCAAATTTTCAGATGACAACAAAATAGGCCGTCCAATTCATTCTATTGAGGACATTAGAGCACTCCAGGATGATTTGAATAGACTAATGCAAAGTTCTGAATGTTGGACAGGATAACAGCCATGCCATTTATAAACTAAATAATGTAGATCTTAATTTTACTGATTGCGAAAAGGATTTAGGAGTTCTAGTTAGCAGTAATCTGAAACCAAGACAACAGTGCATAAGTGTTTGCAATAAAGTTAACAGAATCCTTGGCTTCATATCAAGAACTATTAAATTCTTTAACTCCAAATTTTTATATTCTCTGCAAAATCTGTTGACAGCACCCCACTCAATCTATCATTGTAAAAACCTCTCATAATCGACTTTTTTCTCTTTGATCACTCCCTTTACGTCACCATTCCACCATTCACTCCTCTTTCCTCCCGCACCCACGCTTCTATAACCACAAATTTCTGCCCCGCATACAAATAATTAATTTTTAAAACTATCCCACCCCTCTTCAACCCCCTATACTCTCTCTAGCCCACCTTTCTCCCAATAATTGCTTATATCTCACCCTAACTTCTTCCCTTACTTTATAAACTTTCACCTCTATCTCTTACTTGCTGTTGCTATTTTCCTTTTGCCCTATCTACCTCTTACTCTCTCTGTAGCTACAACTAAATAATGATTTGATATATCTGTTGCCTCTCTATAAACATGCACATCCCGACGTCTACCCATCAACCTTTTATCCACCAATACATAATCTAACAAACTACTTTCATTACCTGCTCTATCATACTTTGTTTACTTACAAGTATTTATCCTCTTTTTCTTTAAATATGTATTACTTAATACCAAACCTCTTTCTATACATAATTCAATTAAAGGCCCCCCTTTTCGTTTACCTCTAGAACCCTAAACTTACCTACTACATCCACAACAGTTTTGCCCACTTTAGCATTTAGGTCCCCCAGCACAAGTACTTTCACTTGGTTCAAAATTCCCCCATGGATATGAAAGGAAAATAATAAGAACAAGATCTATTATGAAAAAATTCAAAGGAAACAGATGAGTGCTTATACATAACCGTGTACATGCATATATATATGCAAGACAAGCCACAGGGGGTGGAAATCTTTAGATCAAATACTTTCACACTTCCCAGTGCGTCATCAGGAGCTATGCAATGTTACAAGGTTGCAACTGAAAGGGGCGAAGTTTTCTCAGAATATTGCATTCCGGGTCGTCACTTGCTGCTGGCTCTCTGAGACGGTGGGCCAACGGTCGCTGTCACACCCAGCACTACCACCATCCTCATCCCCCCCTGTATGGGGTAAGAGGGTTTTGAGAAGTCAAGTATTATGAAATTAGAAGATATGATAGTCCTCCCCAAGCTTTTTCTAACCGTTTAAAACAGATCATGTGACTTGAGAAAATATGTTTCTCAGTGGATACTATATATATATAGATTTTTTTTTTACACAGGGTTTGACAAGGTTAAGGATCCCTAGCTTTATTGACAAGCTATTTACAGGTTAAGGATTCCTAACTTTATTGGCAAGCTAAGAGCTGTTACCTACATCAGCTCATTTGAAAGCATTTTTATTGTTATGAGACATACAAGTAGGGAACAGGATGAAGTTGGAGCCATCTGTGGGCCAGCATTTTCATTTGATCAACTGACTATCTCGTTGACATCATTATGCTGTACGAATGTGTTCCATACTCGAGTCATCCTGGGTATATATGATCTCAGATGGAGTGATGTTCTGGAGAAGGGTACAGCCAGAGTGAAGTTGCTGCTTTCTGCCCGTCTTGTGGCATAAAAGCTTGTTTCACGCTGTCCTCGAAGTGGATCCAAGTGTGGTACTTTGACAATATTGGCCTTGTACATAACAGTAAGGCCACCCACATCCCTCCTATGTTGAAGGCTCTGCTGAAATGACAGATCTATCCAGGATGGGTCCAGGCGAGAGACGAGACGTCTTGCTCTGTTCTCTACTCTGTCAAGCAGTCGCAGATGAGAGGGGGGGGCAGGCAAACCAAGAAAGTGGAGCATACTCAAGGTGTGAGCGTACTTGTGCCTCGTACAGAATCTTGCAACCCCTACTGTCAAGCAGATGCGAGATACGGCGAAGTGCTGTAAGCTTCCTGGCTGCCTTGTTTGCAAGATTTACAACATGGTTCTTCATGGTTAGTTTGGAGTCAAATTTCACCCCAAGGATATCAACTTCTCCTCCAGGTGCCAACATCCTCTCATTCATCCTTACTACTGCACCAGCATTACCATCATGGTGCCTAGAGACGATCATCATTTGCGTTTTCTCAGGTGCAAATGTTACTTGCCATCTATTTCCCCAAGCTGATACAGCTCTCAGCTGGTGATTGATGTAGCTTAGAGCAGCTGGCATTTCTTCTCTTGGGTAAGTGAATGTCAGTGTACAGTCGTCTGCATATGCATGTGATTCTGGGATGAGATGAAGAAGGTCGTTGAAATAGATATTCCATAACAATGGTCCCAGCACACTCCCTTGTGGAACACTTGCCCCAATATGATGTCTTGCTGATTCCGTTCCATTGAGAACTACACTTAAAGATCTACCATGAAGGTAATCACCGAGGAGACATAGCGTAGAGCCTGCAATTCCCAGTGCTTGAAGTTTTGCTAAGAGGCCCTGGTGCCACACCTGGTCGAAAGCGCCAGCAAAGTCCAGTGCTACCACACAGCTGACTTTGGATTCACCCAGTGACTGGTGCCACTTAGTGGAGAGGTTTAACAACAGATCAGCAGCAGAGTAACCTTTCCTGAAGCCATATTGACGATCACAAAGTAGTAAGTGGTAGTCAAAAAACTCTGTCATTTGTCTTGAGATTACTGTCTCAAGGATCTTACCAGTGATTGACAGGAGTGACAATGGTCTGTAGTTGCTGATTTCTGCTCTGCTCTTCTTTTTGTGAACAGGGACTACATTTGCCTCTTTCCATAGAGAGGGCCATTTACACTATACTAGGCAGTGCTGAAAGATGCGAGTTAGAGGTGCTGCTAGCTGGTCTGCACATCTTAGCAATCTTGGATTGAGACTCAACTTGTCTGGGCCCACAGCCTTTCTTGTAGAAGATTGATGGACTTGGTCAAGCAATTTAAGTAGGAAATGCACCTCCTCCTGCCTTATTGTCACCACTGACAATAAGGAGGGTCCCTTGCTGGATCAGGAACTTATATTTTGGTAGCAAAGTGTTCAGCAAAGAGGTCCGCCTTCTCTTGACTACTAGTAGAGGTGGTCCCATCCTGTCGATTTAGAGGTGGAAAGAGTTCATCAGGCAGATAACCTTGTCTGTCCTTGACCAGGGACCACCAGGTATTGGAGCCTACCCTACCTGATGCTAGCTTTCTTTTAGTGCCCACCTCCCATTTAGCAATGAACCACTTTTGAACGTCATCTATATGCCTACAGGCTTGCCTGTGCAAGTTCCTCTTATAGGTGGTAGGAAGTCTCTTATACCTTCGCCATGCTTTGTACTTAGCAGTAGCAGCCTCTCTAAATAACAAAAAAAGGCACAATACCGTGACTGGAACGATACACAAATAACCCGCACATAAAAGAGAGAAGCTTACGGTCCAAGTCGGACCGAAACGTCGTCGTAAGCTTCTCTCTTTTATGTGCGGGTTATTTGTGCGGCCTCTTTACAACGAAAGCCAAACCAAGGCTGATCTGTAGGCTTCGTCACATATTGCCGGTGAGGAATGTGTTCTTGTTGTAGATTAAGGATGTGTCCAGTGAAGGCTTTCACTTGGTTATCAACATCCCCTTGGAGAAGAGCATTCCAATCGGTGGTGGCGAGCTCAGAGCAAAGGGCTGGCCAATTACCTCTTTCCCATAGCCAGGTTGTGCGTGTGGACTCCTCACCTCGTTCTGTTGGGATCTTAAGTGTCGTAAAAACAGCCTTGTGGTCAGACGATCCAACATAGCCGAGGTCACTCACCCAGATCACTCACTACTAATCTGTGTAACCTTTTTAAATTAATAAAAGAGAGGTAATGAATGTGCTCTTTGTCCGTTTAAATGTCCTATTCTGGGGTACTCGAATGTTCTCAGGGGTACTGAGAAGTATCTCTTCATATTTTCTAAATATTGTTTACCATTCTTCTCAGTATCGATTAATATGCCTTACTTGGGATTCTTCTATACCATTCCTATAATATTTCTATGATCAATATTTCTGCTTCTAATATCCTTTAACCCACTGCCTGTTACCAGGTAATCTTGTGTACGTGTCATTGTATGGTATAATCATAGCTAAACGCGTTATATAACCATACACCAACTGACTTAGCATGGTGGTTTGGTGCGTAGACACCAGTCGAGCGTCACCAATCTATCATGAAACCACCTGGCATAATGAGCAATCCTGTGATTTTGTATAGCATTGATGTTTAAGGTTGTGTACAACAGACTTTACTTAATAGCTATCAAGCTTGTATAATCCATAATTTGAGTTATATATGGTATTCCTGTCATGTTTCAAGAGAGAAGATTCCATTACGTTTCTTTCTATGACAGAACTGTTTGGTGCAATTATTTGGACAGCTTCCTATCCTGGTGGGTGATCACAGGAACTAACGTGGTTAACGATAGTGTTCGACTCCTGCCCTGTCCTGAGTAATTATGTTGGACTATTCTGGTTCCCAAAATTTTACCTGTTTGACCTATATATGAGATAGGACACTGTGTATATGGGACCTTGTAAACCCCACCCACTTAGTTGGAGGGTGCGTTTTTAATCAGCCTTTGTTTCATTGTCCCAGTGTTTTTGAAAGCCAGGTTTATATTGATCTTTTTTAATGCCTCACGCAGGCAAGCCAGGTTCTCATTGTATGGACCGTTGGCCCACATTCTGATAGAGCCGGCTGCAGGTGACAGACGCACACTGCCCTATTCTGAGAAAACTTCCCCTCACTCCTTCAGCTGCAGCCTTGCAACATTGCATAGCTCGTGATGATGCACTGAAAAGTGTGAAAGTATTTGAGCTAAAGATTTCCACCCCCCGTGACTTGTCTTGCATTGTTAAGATCACCTGTCTGCGATTGTTTTCACACACACACACACACACACACACACACATATATATATATATATATATATATATATATATATATATATATATATATATATATATATATATATATATATATATATATATATATATATATATGTACTGTTGGCTTTACAATATCATGAAAATTGTTTTATAAGTTATGCATATTAAGCAATGTTATCTTAGGTAAATTATAAAAAATAATATGTTAGATTGTTCGGTTAAATTTGGTGCATAATACACAAATGCTCTTAAAAAAATAGATTTTTCTGTTAAAAAGCGTCTTTCCATGCTTACAAAAGTTATGGAATACTTACTTATATATTCATCTTGCCCAGGGTATCGGGCGAGGACATTGTTGGCTAGGTCAGACAGTGTACTGATACCGTCAGCAACACACACCGCTACTACCACCAGGAGCAGTATCACCACTACTCTCCACATTCTTGCTATTACCACTATGCTCATAACATCTTATGAAAGTGGGTCACAAACGCCAAACTATCAAGTTTCAATAGCCCGTAGTAGATTTAACGTTATGCTACTGATTTTCTCAACCAGATGTATATGTGAAGCGACTTTGAAACTCCTTCACTGTTGAGCTAAACACCTCTGGAAAATTCTTTAGTTACGTGATTTCAAATGTTTTCTTGTAATGTGTCTGAGGTACTAAGGTCGATTTTTTTCACAATTTTAGCAGTGTACCTAGACTGGAAGACTTACATTCAGTAAGCACAGTTTCCATGGTTACTATCAGTGTTAGCTGCCTTCATATTAAAAAGTACATATTGAAATATTATGTTACAAATTGTTAAGTATTTTTTTGTAAGTTACTGATATAAATTAACCACAAGACTCAAAAAAATTCAATAGGTGAAGTTCGTTCACTAAAAAATCCATGTTAAAGGTTATGTACCTTTATATATTATGGGAAGAAAGCAGTAAATTTTATTTCTTAAATACTGAAGTTCAGTATTTTAGCAGTATCATTTAGTGCATTATTTGCAGCATAGCTTCAAGTTCAGGTATACAAACCAGTTAGTGAATAGTTAGACATGATTGGCAGGTCCATGATGCGGCTCTTTCAGGAAAACAAATTACAGCAGTCACACTGTGGGTTAATGAACACTGAAACACAGAGTCGTCAATCAAATACATAATCACATGGCTGGGTTATTTATAGGTGACGATCACTGAATTATAGATCACAAATCTAAATATTATTCACACTTACTCAGCAGTAACTTTTATATCAATATTGTATTATAATCATCGAGCAATACATATATGAGTATTACGACTCATACTCTGGACTGCACTCTTAGTAGCAGTGATAACGCACTACTAAATTAATTGAGAAAATGAAGGATCCAGAGATTAGAATTGCTTGGATGGTTCGATGAGACGGAGCACCAGAGATCCCGGACAAGGCAACATACGCCCTCCCTCTCTCACTGTCGTAACCACACTGCTGCCGCACACCGCCGCTTCCACCACCTAACGTGAAGGACTTCATTTTAGAGTGCAGGCGCAGTTTCGACCGCCGCTGCCGTCGCCGCCTCCGCCGCAGCCGCTTCTTTCTCTTCACCTTTCTCTTCCTCTTCGTCCTTTTACTCCTCCTCCCCCTTGTTCCCAAACAGCTCTCGATCCAAGGAATTTAACCTACTCTTACTTCCACAGAAGCCGTATGTCACTAACGGGGTTGATCACCTCAAGATATATATATATATACGTATATATATATATATATATATATATATATATATATATATATATATATATATATATATATATATATATATATATATATATATATATATATATATATATATATATATATATATATATATATATATATATATATATACAGAGTGTGTCGGGGAAAGATAGAGCCCTTCTTCTAACAGTGAGAGCTCCTCATGCAGGGGACATTCTGTTGGCTGTTCCCAACTCTAGCCTTGGCAAATGAATCGACCCACAGACCATCCGCATTGGTGTTGCCCTTCGAATTGCTGCTCGTATTCTCGTTGCACACAGGTGTATTTGTGGCAGTGAAACAGCAGACCGACTCAGGTACCATGATCTTGTGTGCCGTAAATCCGAGTGAAAGATTGGAAGACATGAAGAGGTTAATAACATTATCAAGAGGAGCGTCACAACAGCCGGATGCCAGCAGTAAGGGAGTCATCCCAACTATGCAGATCTGATGGCAGCCAGAAGCGTCCAGATGGTATCACCCCTCAAGCCTGGACAGACGGCAAGCAGGTAGTGTGGGACTACACATGTGCATCTACCTTGGCTTATACTTATCTCCAATACACCAGGGAGGAAGGAGGGGCAGCCGCCAGCTTCAGGGAGTCCCAAAAGTCTAGAAAATACGGAACTTGCCCATCATTATATATTTGTTCCCATAGGCTCAGAGACCCTTGTCTCATGGGGAAAGAGTGCATCTAAGTTCCTCAAGGAACTAGACAAAAGACTCATCAGGGTAACTAGGAATCCCAGGGCAGCTACTTTTCTCTTCCAGCGACTCAGCGCTGCTGTTCAGAGGGGTAATGCCTGCTGTATCTTGGGCACGCGCCTCAGCTCTGAGGAACTAGATGAGATTTTTGCATTATAATCAGTGACAAACACGTAACAATATGTACTCCTCATGTACTGTATATGTCATTTTGTAACATATGTAATAAAATATATATATATATATATATATATATATATATATATATATATATATATATATATATATATATATATATATATATATATATATATATATGTCGTGCCGAATAGGCAGAACTTGCGATCTTGGCTTAAATAGCAACGCTCTTGCCATATAGGACAAGTGAAAATTTGTGTATGCAATAATTTCGCCAAAATCATTCTGAACCTAACGATAAAAATATATTCCATTGGGTTTGTTTAATATTAAATTGTTGTAAACAAATTTAAAATATATTTAGTTGGGTTAGGCTAAAATAAATTGCTCTTGTTATAATAAGGTTAGGTAAGTTTTCTAAGATTCTTTTGGTGCAAAATTAAAAATTTTTGCATTAACATTAATGAAAAAAATATATCTTGAAACGTATAAGAGAAAATTGCAGAAAGGAATTAATTTTAAATGCGTTCTTGCTAATTGACCAGTTTTACATATTCGGCACGACATATGTATATATATATATATATATATATATATATATATATATATATATATATATATATATATATATATATATATATATATATATATATATATATATATATATATATATATATATCGTGCCGAATAGGCAGAACTTGCGATCTTGGCTTAAATAGCAACGCTCATCTTGCCATATAGGACAAGTGAAAATTTGTGTATGCAATAATTTTTCCAAAATCATTCTGAACCTAACGAAAAAAATATATTTCACTGTGTTTGTTTAGTATTAAATTATTGTAAACAAATCTAAAATATATTTAGTTGGGTTAGGCTAAAATAAATTATTCTTGTTATAATAAGGTTAGGTAAGCTGATGCATGCAGGGGATGAGATGAAAAGCTGTAAGCCTTCTCCCTGAAAGATGGCTGCCTTGGATCAAACGTGTAGCGCATGCTACACGCCAAGGTATTGGTCCAGTGTGGGTAGATTGCTAAAGCACTGCGTACCTTGTCCTAAGGTTCGTAGGTTCGAGTCTCCTTCAGCCAGAGATCAGTGTTTGTGTATATTTCGCATGCTCTCGCGAATTCCTTGCATTGTTCAAATCTCTAGTAAGGCTGATGCATGCAGGGGATGAGATGAAAAGCTGTAAGCCTTCTCCCTGAAAGCTGGCTGCCTTGGATCAAACGTGTAGCGCATGTTACACGCCAAGGTATTGGTCCAGTGTGGGTAGATTGCTAAAGCACTGCGTACCTTGTCCTAAGGTTCGTAGGTTCGAGTCTCCTTCAGCCAGAGATCAGTATATATATATATATATATATATATATATATATATATATATATATATATATATATATATATATATATATATATATATATATATACTATTGATAATGTGAGTAGTCATGAAAGCGCTTGGAATTTCTCCATTCTTTCAGAGTGGTTGTTTTGCATATTCTGAAATCACCTGTTTACTGTGATCTTATTGTATATATATATATGTATATATATATATATATATATATATATATATATATATATATATATATATATATATATATATATATATATATATATATATATATATATATATATATATATATATATATATATATATATATATATATATATATATATATATATATATATATATATATATAGAAAGAAAGAGGTTTGGTAATAAGTAATACATATTTAACGAAGAAGAGGATAAATAAATACACAAGGGGTATGATATAGAACGTAATGAAAGTAGTTTGCTAGATTATGTATTGGTGGATAAAAGGTTGATGGGTAGGCTCCAGGCTGTACACGTTTATAGAGGGCAACTGATATATCGGATCATTATTTAGTTGTAGCTACAGTTAGAGAAAGAGGCAGATGGGAAAAGAGGAAAATGGCAACAACAAGCAAGAGGGAGGTGAAAGTGTATAAACTAAGGGAGGAGGAAGTTCGGGTGAGATATAAGCAACTATTGGCAGAAAGGTGGGCTGGTGCAAGTATGAGTAGTGGGGGGGTTGAAGAGGGTTGGAATAGTTTCAAAATGCAGTATTAGAATGTGGGGCAGAAGTTTGTAATTATAGGAGGGTGGGTGCAGGAGAAAAGAGGAGTAATTGGTGGAATGAAGAAGTAAAGGGTGTGATAAAAGAGAAAAAGCTAGCTTATGAGAGGTTTTTACAAAGCAGAAGTGTTATAAGAAGAGTAGAGTATATGGAGAGTAAAAGAAAGGTGAAGAGAGTGGTGAGAGAGTGCAAAAGAAGAGCAGATGAAAGAGTGGGAGACCCACTCTCAAGAAATTTTAATGAAAATAAGAAAAAATTTTGGACTGAGTTAAACAAGTTAAGAAAGCCTAGAGAACGAATGGATTTGTCAATTAAAAACTGAGTAGGGGAGTTAGTAGATGGGGAGATGGAGGTTTTGGGTAGATGGCGAGAATATTTTGAGAAACTTTTAAATGTCGACGAAGAAAGGGAAGCGGTAATTTCATGCACTGGCCAGGGAGGTATACCATCTTTTAGAGTGAAGAAGAACGGGATGTGAGTGTGTGGGGAGGTACGTAGAATGAAAGGGGGTAAAGCAGCTGGACCTGACGGGATCATGACAAAAATGTTAAAAGCAGGGGGGGGGGGATATAGTGTTGGAGTGGTTGGTATTTTTGTTTAATAATTGTATGAAAGAGGGGAAGGTACCTAGGGATTGGCAGAGAGCATGTATAGTCCCTTTATATAAAGGGAAGGGGGGGAAAAGAGATTGTAAAAATTAGAGGAATAAGTTTACTGAGTATACCAGGAAAAGTGTACGGTAGGGTTATAATTGAAAGAATTAGAGGTAAGACAGAATGTAGGATTGCGGATGAGCAAGGAGGTTTCAGAGTGGGTAGGGGATGTGTAGATCAAGTGTTTACATTGAAGCATATGTGTGAACAGTATTGAGATAAAGGATATGGAAGTTTTTATTGCATTTATGGATCTAGAAAAGGCATATGATAGAGTGAATAGGGGAGCAATGTGGCAGATGTTGCAAGTATATGGAATAGGTGGTAAGTTACTAAATGCTGTAAAGACGTTTTATGAGGATAGTGAGGCTCAGGTTAGGGTGTGTAGAAGAGAGGGAGACTGCTTCCCAGTAAATGTAGGTCTTAGACAGGGATGAGTAATGTCACCATGGTTGTTTAATATATTTATAGATGGGGTTGTAAAAGAAGTAAATGCTAGGGTGTTCGGGAGAGGGGTGGGATTAAATTATGGGGAATCAAATACAAAATGGGAATTGACACAGTTACTTTTTGCTGATGATACTGTGCTTACGGGAGATTCTAAAGAAAAATTGCAAATGTTAGTGGATGAGCTTGGGAGTGTGTGTAAAGGTAGAAAGTTGAAAGTGAGCATAGAAAAGAGTAAGGTGATGAGGGTATCAAATGATTTAGATAAAGAAAAATTGGATATCAAATTGAGGAGGAGTATGGAAGAAGTGAATGTTTTCAGATACTTGGGAGTTGACATGTCGGCGGATGGATTTATGAAGGATGAGGTTAATCATAGAAATGATGAAGGAAAGAAGGTGAGTGGTGCTTTGAGGTATGTGTGGAGACAAAAAACGTTATCTATGGAGGCAAAGAAGGGAATGTATGAAAGTATAGTAGTACTAACACTCTTATACGGGTGTGAAGCTTGGGTTGTGAATGCAACAGCGAGGAGGCGGTTGGAGGCAGTGGAGATGTCCTGTCCAAGGGCAAAGTGTGGTGTAAATATTATGCAGAAAATTCGGAGTGTGGAAATTAGGAGGTGTGGAGTTAATAAAAGTATTGGTCAGAGGGCTAAAGAGGGGTTGTTGAGGTGGCTTGGTCATTTAGAGAAAATGGATCAAAGTAGAATGACATGGAGAGTTGGAAAAATTCAGATTCAGAAAGGATATAGGAAAGCACTGGTTTGGTAATAGAGTTGTGGATGAGTGGAACAAACTCCCGAGTACAATTATTCAGGCTAAAACGTTGTGTAGTTTTAAAAATAGGTTAGATAAATATATGAGTGGGTGTTGGCTAATCCGGGGGGAGGGGTCATTGGTCTTACCCTGGGGGGGGGACATGGACCTGCTCCGCATGGGTCAGTAGGCCTGTTGCAGTGTTCCTTCTTTCTTATGTTCTTATGTTCTTATAAATCTGTAGGGTAAGGAAGGCGGGGTAGGGGTCGTCCTCGAAAAGGTTGGAAGGGGTAAGGGAGGTTTTGTGGGCGAGGGGTCTGGACTTCCAGCAGGCGTGCATGAGCGTGTTCGATAGGAGTGAATAGAGATGAGTGGTATTTGGGACCTGACAATCTGTTGGAGTGTGAGCAGGGCAATATTTAGTGAAGGGATTCAGGGAAACCGGTTATTTTTATATAGCCGGACTTGAGTCCTGGAAATGGGAAGTACAATGTCTGCACTCTAAAAGAGGGGCTCGGGATATTAGCAGTTTGGAGGGATATGTTGTGTATCTTAATAGGTATATGCTTCTGAACTGTTGTGTTGTGAGCACCTCTGCAAAAGCAGTGATTACGTGTGAGTGAGGTGAAAGTGTTGAATGATGATGAAAATATTTTCTTTTTGGGGATTTTCTTTCTTTTCGGCTCACCCTGCCTCGGTGGGAGACGGCCGACTTGTTAAAACACATCGACATTATATATATATATATATATATATATATATATATATATATATATATATATATATATATATATATATATATATATATATATATGCAAAACAACCACTCTGAAAGAATAGAGAAATTCCAAGCGCTTTCGTGACTACTCACATTATCAAGGAACTATGAAAGTAAAGCATCCAAGGAAGCTATATAAGGGGTCTGGCCAGCACCTCACTATCAGATCACACAACGGTTAAACACCTGACGCGCGCCGACCCAACTGGATAGGTCCTTGGCACAACTCACCCACAAACTATTCTACCCAAGAAAATTTTAAAATTATTATTTGTCCAGTGTATTATTAAATTCTTCCCAAATTCTATTAATTATAAATGGATCTAATTTATATAAACCAAAGGAAATATTCATATTATTGTCAAAACTGCTTTTTATGAAACAAGATTCAATTATATTCCTGTCGACCATGGACTTGCTTGATACTACTTTCTCAACTTTTTGAAAATCAATTGGATGGTTAAAATCTCTTACATGAATAAATAGAGCATTGGAATCTTGTCCAGTTCTAATGCTATATTTATGTTGTTTTAATCTTAGTTCGAGATTTTTACCAGTTTGACCGTAATAAACTTTATCGCAAATTTTACAAGTAATCTTATAGACACATCCATCAGCATTTTGGGGGGAATTCTTTATCAAAAGTTTTTTTACTGTATCAAGATTTTTTAATACAACTTTAATATTAAAAGTCTTAAGAAGAGAAGGCCTATCAACCAAGTTTTCATGGTAAGGGAGAACCAACATATTTTTAGTTGAATAAGGCTGGTTGTCCCTTTTTTGATTGTAAAAAGTATTTCTAGCAACTTTAAAAGATTTATCAATTACATTTCTTGGGTATTTTAAATCATTACCTATTTCATAAATTTTGGATATTTCCTCATCTATGAACTCAGGACTACAGATTCGTAAAGCTCTCAAAAACCTTGATGAGAAAACAGACAGTTTGACTATATCTTGATGCGAGGAATAATAGTGGACATAGGAACAGTTATTTGTAGGTTTTCTGTAAATTTTAAATTTGAATTCATTATTACCCTTAATAATTAAAACATCTAGAAAAGGCAATGAGTTATTTTCTTCAAACTCAACAGTAAAGTTTATAGAATGGGCTAAGCTATTTAATTTTCCAAGGAAATGGTGTATATCTACATTTTTGGGCATAAGACACAAAATATCATCAACATATCTGAACCATTTAGCTCTATTAGGGAGGATTGTGTTAAGCAACCTTGTTTCAAAAAATTCCATGTATAGGTTACTAAGAACAGGTGAAAGAGGATTTCCCATTGCCATACCAAACTTCTGAGTGTAAAACTTATCATTAAATACAAATTTTGCACTCAGAAGTTTGGTATGGCAATGAGAAATCCTCTTTCACCTGTTCTTAGTAACCTATACATGGAATTTTTTGAAACAAGGTTGCTTAACACAATCCTCCCTAATAGAGTTAAATCGTTCAGATATGTTGATGATATTTTGTGTCTTATGCCCAAAAATGTAGATATACACCATTTCCTTGGAAAATTAAATAGCTTAGCCCATTCTATAAACTTTACTGTTGAGTTTGAAGAAAATAACTCATTGCCTTTTCTAGATGTTTTAATTATTAAGGGTAATAATGAATTCAAATTTAAAATTTACAGAAAACCTACAAATAACTGTTCCTATGTCCACTATTATTCCTCGCATCAAGATATAGTCAAACTGTCTGTTTTCTCATCAAGGTTTTTGAGAGCTTTACGAATCTGTAGTCCTGAATTCATAGATGAGGAAATATCCAAAATTTATGAAATAGGTAATGATTTAAAATACCCAAGAAATGTAATTGATAAATCTTTTAAAGTTGCTAGAAATACTTTTTACAATCAAAAAAGGGACAACCAGCCTTATTCAACTAAAAATATGTTGGTTCTCCCTTACCATGAAAATTTGGTTGATATGCCTTCTCTTCTTAAGACTTTTAATATTAAAGTTGTATTCAAAACTCTTGATACAGTAAAAAAACTTTTGATAAAGAACTCCTCCCAAAATGCTGATGGATGTGTCTATAAGATTCCTTGTAAAATTTGCGATAAAGTTTATTACGGTCAAACTGGTAAAAATCTCGAACTAAGATTAAAACAACATAAATATAGCATTAGAACTGGACAAGATTCCAATGCTCTATTTATTCATGTAAGAGATTTTAACCATCCAATTGATTTTCAAAAAGTTGAGAAAGTAGTATCAAGCAAGTCCATGGTCGACAGGAATATAATTGAATCTTGTTTCATAAAAAGCAGTTTTGACAATAATATGAATATTTCCTTTGGTTTATATAAATTAGATTCATTTATAATTAATAGAATTTGGAAAGAGTTTAATAATACACTGGACAAATAATAATTTTAAAATTTTCTTGGGTAGAATAGTTTGTGGGTGAGTTGTGCCAAGGACCTATCCAAGTTGGGTCGGCGCGCGTCAGGTGTTTAACCGTTGTGGGATCTGATAGTGAGGTGCTGGCCAGACCCCTTATATAGCTTCCTTGGATGCTTTACTTTCATAGTTCCTTGATAATGTGAGTAGTCACGAAAGCGCTTGGAATTTCTCTATTCTTTCAGAGTGGTTGTTTTGCATATTCTGAAATCACCTGTTTACTGTGATCTTATTGCATATATATATATATATATATATATATATATATATATATATATATATATATATATATATATATATATATATATATATATATATATATATATATATATATATATATATATATATATATATATATATATATATATATATATATATATATATATATATGTCGTTCCGAATATGTAAAACTGGTAAATTAGCAAGAACTCATTTAAAATTAAGTCTTTTCTAAAATTTTCTCTTATACGTTTAAAGATATATTTTTTCATTAATGTTAATGTAAATTTTTTTAATTTTACTGCAAAAGGATCTTAGAAAACTTACCTAACCTTATTATAACAAGAACAATTTATTTTAGCCTAACTCAACCAAATATATTTTCGATTTGTTTACAATAATTTAATACTAAACAAACACAGTTAAATATATTTTCTTCGTTAGGTTCAGAATGTGTGGAAAATTGCATTTATCTGGATGTAACTCATAATGTACATACCAATAAATGGTAACAAAGATAATTATTATTTATCAAGGTTACACAGACAAGTAGGAGTTTGGGACACCTAGGTCGCAAAAATGTCCCCCTTCGATACCTACAACTGTCCTATCCACAAGTTGCTCTGGACCTATAATTACAAATGAAATGGACATACACTAGGAATTCTGGTAAATATATAAATTTGTGGACTGTATATTAAAATTAATGATACTTATATATATACACATTTATATAACAGAAGGAGAATATATCTTAATAACACTCACCAATTTGACTGGAGATTACTGTGTATCATACTCAAAAAACCTCTGTCTATACATGAAAATAACACTCGCCAGAGTTACAACATAACAGACCTATCTGAGGTTCCTGGAGTTATCTTGTCCAGTCGCCTGATATCTCAAGTTATGCAGGAATGCACATCCAACAATTTCGCCTCCTATTTGAGAGGTGTCAGTCCAATTTTAACCTCTAGAGCACGAAAATTCTTCCGATTATTCACTAACGTTTCTTGTCCAATTCAAAACAAAGCCGAGTCTCCTCTGCGCAGGCGCAGAGCTTCCCATTTTTTATAACAATTTTTATTAAATAGAGTATGGCCATCTATTTACATATAACGGCTGTATTTCTGGAAAATATATACAGTATTTTCCACAGAATGATTTTGGCGAAATTATTGCATACACAAATTTTCGCTTGTTCTATATGGCAAGCTGAGCGTTGCTATTTAAGCCAAGATCGCAAGTTCTGCCTATTCGGCACGATATATATATATATGTGTGTGTGTGTTTGTGTGTGTGTGTGTGTGTGTGTGTGTGTGTGTGTGTGTGTGTGTGTGTGTGTGTGTGTGCGTGTGTGTGTGTGTGAGTGTGAGCTTGTGTGTGTGTGTGTGTGAAAAAATAGTGAAATTCCAAGCACTTTAGTGACTTCTCACATTATCAAGGAATTATAAAAGTGAAAGGTTAACAAGGCTTACAAGCGATTGGAATTTCACTAGTTTTTTCACAGTGGTTGTTCTGCATATCTTCTGTCCCTTCCTGGGACGATCCTTGCCCCTCCCTCCTTCCATCGCAGATTTATAAACCCTCATAGTCGTCCAATTCTGCTCCATTCTCTCTTAATCCCAAACCGACCTCAACAGCCTCTTCCTAGCCCTATGAATTATACATTTTGAAATCATAACTTGCTTCTTAATTTCTACTCTCGGTATTATATTCACAACGCACATTTCTATCAAACATAACATCTCCTCTGGCTCCAGTCGCCTCCTTGATGCAGGATTTACAAACCATGTCACATGGATACTCTGTGTACTCTCGTAAACTGCCTTACCCCTTTTTTGCCTTTGTAAAGTTATTTCTTTCCGCAGAGGCCTTAACGCACTACCAAATATTTACTCAGTTCTTTTCTACAAATAGACATAACATTTATCAGATTCAAGCTCATTAAGTTCTTTAATCCCTATTACATAATCATGACTGTCTTCATTAGACTTGTTGCTGTCTGATGGTGCTAGCAAACCAGCTGCACTCTCTGAGTTTTTGAGCTGATGAGTTCTCTCCTGAGTTTCTTTCAGTTCATTCTCAGTACAAGCCAAATTTGTTTTACATGATGCATCCGCCTCTATGGGTAATAAAGTTATTATTATATCGGGTATCAAGAAATGTGCTCAACATCGTTTTGTAGTCGATGGTGTAACTCTGGAGCCTAGTTAATACATACACTTTGACTGCTGGTGGTGTGGTAGTCAAGCCTGAGAATCCTGGATCACTCAGAGATTTGTCGATGAAATGTTTCAAATATTGTGCTTAAGGCAGTATTTACTGCAAAAAAACAATTTCTCTTATCAAGCCGCATAGTTATTCAAAACATTCTTAACAAAGGAGAAAACTAACTTGGCAATAAGATTCTAAGCAATATAGTGCAATGGTTTTTTACAGCTTTAGGATGTATTCTTAAGTAAGTGCTCTTCCAGCAGACTGGCAGTTACTGAAAGAGCTTAGGAACTAAGAGTACAATTTGTTCATTTTGTTTTCTGAAGGCTAGAGAGGAGGCGAGAGTGACTGAAGTGCCTCACAAATATTTGGCTACAGTTTGTAATGATATTGTTTATTACTTTCTGTACCAAAATTACGTTATGAATAACCCAGTGGAAGTGTAGATAGAAAGCATTGCAAACTATTTCATCCTATCCCTTCAATACTATTGACAACATGACCACCATTATCACATACTACCAAAGGAATTTTGAAAGCTGGTATGTTGAGTGCATGTGAGTAATCCTCACAATCGTCAGGTAAAGTATTAAGCACATGCGTAATACGAATATTTTAAAAGTATCGGAGAATATCAGGCCATTTGTAACGCCGATACGGATACCATGAAAATAGCCGATACCCACCGATACTTTTGATACATTCCTAGAGTATAACACATTAGAGAGAGAGAGAGAGAGAGAGAGAGAGAGAGAGAGAGAGAGAGAGAGAGAGAGAGAGAGAGAGAGAGAGAGAGAGAGAGAGAGAGAGATGAATTTAAAAATCTTGATACTGTAAAAAAAACTTATGATTAAAAACTTCCCTAAAAATTCGTGTGAAGGAGTTTTCTCATCCAATTGATTTTCAAAAGGCCAAGAAAGTTGTATCAAGCAGGTCTATGCTTGAGAGAAATATAACTGAATCAAGTTTCATAACCTACGGTCCCGTGGGTTAGAACGTCGTGGAATTTTCGCTTGCCATGAGGCAGGCTAAAACAACACGGATTCGAATTCTCGGCTAGTCATAGTGTTGTTATTGATTAAATACCACTTGTTCGTGGTTACAATAATATATATATATATATATATATATATATATATATATATATATATATATATATATATATATATATATATATATATATATATATATATATATATGCAATAAGATCACAGTGAACAGGTGATTTCAATATGCAAAACAACCACTCTGAAAGAATAGAGAAATTCCAAGCGCTTTCGTGACTACTCACATTATCAAGGAACTATAAGTTCCTTGATAATGTGAGTAGTCACGAAAGCACTTGGAATTTCTCTATTCTTTCAGAGTGGTTGTTTTGCATATATATATATATATATATATATATATATATATATATATATATATATATATATATATATATATATATATATATATATGTATATATTGGGACTATACCTGTGTGTCCACACTGGCTGACACCAATATCCATCACAGTGTGGGGCGATAGGGAGGAGCTGCTGACCACAGGGAGGAGTACAAGATCGGCAAGTACAGGGACATAAGCCAACAGTATCAATTTGTCCCAGTGGGATCAGAGACCTTGAGATCATGTGGAAAACATGCCACACGTTTCCTTAAAGAATTGGGTTCCAGATTCATCGATACCACCAGGGACCCAAGAGCAGTCACTTTCATGTTCCAGCGCCTCAGCGTGGCCATCCAGAGGGGAAACATGCTGCATACTGGTCTCGCGTCCGGCTTCGGAGGAGCTGGAGATTCGTAACCTTTGATATATTGTACCAATTTACTCATATTTGTGTTTTCTATCAATGTATTCTGTCTATTAATAAAGTACATACATAATATAAGTTATAGGGGGTGGTAGGAGAAGAAAATATTTAAACAGCTCCGGGGAGAACCTTGAGTTTTCTCTGAGGTACGTTTGTCTTCTCTGAGGATGAGGGTCCCCAATCCAGCTATAGAGGTGGTACTTCCATATATATATATATCTTTCTTTCAACACACCGGCCGTATCCCACCGAGGCGGGGTGGCCCAAAAGAAAAAAACGAAAGTTTCTCCTTTTACATTTAGTAATATATACAGAAGAAGGGGTTACTAGCCCCTTGTTCCCGGCATTTTAGTCGCCTCTTACAACACGCATGGCTTACGGAGGAAGAATTCTATTCCACTTCCAAATGGAGATAAGAGGAAATAAACAAGAACAAGAACTAGAAAGAAAATAGAAGAAAACCCAGAGGGGTGTGTGTGTATATATATATGCCTGTACATGTATATGTAGTGTGACCTAAGTGTAAGTAGAAGTAGGAAGACGTACCTGAAACCTTGCATTTTTATGAGACAGAAAAATGGACACCAGCAATCCTACCATCATGTAAAACAATTATAGGCTTTCGTTTTACATTCACTTGGCAGGACGGTAGTACCTCCCTGGGTGGTTGCTGTCTGCCAACCTACTACCTATAATATATATATATATATATATATATATATATATATATATATATGTATATATATATATATAATATATATATCTATACATATATATATATATATATATATATATATATATATATATATATATATAATATATAATGTATATATATATATATATAATGTATATATATATATATACATTTATATATATGTATATATATATATATATATATATATATATATATATATATATATATATATATATATGTGTGTGTGTGTGTGTGTGTGTGTGTGTGTATCTTACAATAAAGGAAAATCAGTCTCAGGCAGAGAATCATTGTCGATATTGAGTAAGCAGTTCGTCCCTAAGTTACATGTTCCGGATGAAAGAATTCTCATTAAATACTTATTAAATTTACGTTTGGCCTTAAACTACTCTGCAGGTTTGTAATCGTGCCAGATAATTCCTTTATTCTGTGTCACAGTGGAATGTAATTAATGGGTTACCCTGGCACCTGTGATGATGTATACTGAACGCTGATATCGACATAGTGACATCAATCATCATAGTAATTATTTTTATCATAAGTAATGGAGACGCGTAAAACTTTTTTCCTCATATATGTTGACAACTTTACGCTCGCTGAATGTTCCTTGTATCTAGTGTTCTGGTGACCGTGAACGAAGTGTTATTTAGTTTAATGATTGTATCCCAGGCCGTGAGTGTCGCCTTATTATAATTAAACAAGCGATTAATTATATATTCTGTTGCTAGCAAAGTCAATCATTGATCACGATGGAGCATAATACTTTTCAACTTTAGCAACACGAAATAAGAGGAAGACTGTAGCAGGCTTACTAGCCCATGCTAGGCAGATCTAACTCGCACACAAACTATTTTTTTTTAAGCAACTCAAAGTTATTGATTTAGTAATGCTATTTAAGAATTTATTCCATTCACTTACAACTTGGCTGCCAGAGTATTTACCTAAATCATACTTTATAGCTACATTTGTACAAAATGACTCCGTTGCTGCGAGTCCTATAGTTTTTAGAAATTTTCAAATCGCTGTAGGCATCCTCTTTAATTATTTCGTTTTCCGTTTTTGCACTTCTGTCATATTTCCCGTCGAATTCTACGTATTTTTTTAGAGAGTTCAAATTGAGTGTCTTTAGCCTATTATCGCAGTGGGGTTCAACTGAAGCTGCACCTAAAATTTTAACAATACTAGAAGAATTATTGCAATGAATTATCGCAGAAAGTTGCAAACGTGTTATTTCAATACGTGTAAAATAATGAAAACAATGTTGATTTTAATTGTAAGCTACATCGATTTTCAAATATTATACTTCGTTAAGATTCAAGCATTGAAAGTATTCATAAAATTCATGATTGCCCTTAAGTTCGCGGAAGTTTGCCGGCCACAGCCACTTCAGCATCTAAGGATGCTGAAGTGGCTGTGCAATCCATCACTTCTCTTGCTTATTTCTTCAGAAGAAGCATCTCTGGAGGAGAATCTTTCAAAAAGGCGATTTCTGGGTGATTTCTGTTTACCTCCAGCATGAACAAAAAAAAAAAAAAGATTGGCCCTCTTAGCAAGATTTGTCTTAGACTTATATGATCCATCTTTTTGGACTATTTCACGCCCTATTTCCTCATTCTCAAATTAGCTTGCAACAATGATCATGATCTCTCGAAACACCTGTTATTTTTTTCTTCTAATGCAATCAAATCAAACATGAAACGAGTTTAAACAAAAGAGCTACTGCTGTGTCAGTCTTCTCCAAAAATACGGCATGAAAGACTCTGGCTAAAGTTTCACAGGAGAACAGGTCAGAATCCAGTAGCTGCTGCAAAGATTACCGTAGACCAATACTGATCCAACTCTTCAGCTGGTGACCATATTCTCTAATTCACTTGTTCCGTTGTCTCTTTAAATAAATTAATAACTGTCATAGCCTTCTTTAGTGGTGCTGTCTCCATTAAAGATAAATTCTTGTTTTTATTTTCATTACATCTCAGTAAATCTGCAGCCTCGCTGACTTGTTCATATCCTTTCACAACTTGCTTGCTGTTCTTTAACTGTGAATTCCAGCTTGTTACATTTAGAGTTTGCAGATACCTTTCTCTTGGAGGAAGGTAGCAGCAATAGTCGACCTTTGGATTTAATTCGCAAAAGATGTTTTTTAAACTGCAGTAGACTGAAAAGATTTATAAACCTCTGTACTAGTGAAATCATCTTTTATACAAAGTTGATGAGTGTAAACAAAGTATATCGAGCGTTCTGGCAAAACAACTGAAAACAATTTTCACGTCCATTTCCTCCGTGATATGTACAGCTTTCTGATCCTGGTAAGAAATTAGTCCGTTAAATAGGAGATGTTAAGGGAACTCAGACTGATGACATTAGAGGGAATAAGGACTAGGGGTGAAATGACAGCAGCATACAAAATACTGAGAGGAATTCATAGGACGGACAGGGACAGATTATTTGAGAGATGAGAACAAGGAACACAATTAGATTTTTAAATGTATTGTGCACCTCCATATATATTTATCCTGTAGACGGTAGCGCAACAACACATAGATATACAAAAGGCCTAGGAACTAGGCTCCAGAAGGGTTAAGAGGAATACATCTGGATTTATATCTACAGTTCATTTATCTGTTACAAGCAAATTTAGGAAATTTGCTTCATATATCTAGTATCGTATTTTCATTAATAAGATATCTTGACATGTCACATAGGTTATTATAATGTCTATATCTATACTCCTCAATAGGTGGACAATTAAGCACATGGTGTTCAATATAGTGACTATAGGGCTGGCCATATACTCTGTATTTGATTTGATCATTATCCGTGTGGCTCCGAGACTGCCAGAAGTAGTTGTAACCTTGCCTAAGCCTGGCCACTGTAACATCAGTTGGTTTGTTCACATTACAAGTTGCTTTATAAACGTACTTATTTACGTTCATGTTATCATCCTTCTAATTATATTCCTATAGCATTGTTTCACTATTTACTTCTAATATTATTCCTAATGCTAAACAAAGATACACCAACGTTATATTCTACATTACCGTCCATGGTAATTTTCTTGGTTAACATGTCAACTTTATCGTGAAGTAATCTAGTGTGTGATGGAATCCACTACTATTGTACATTAATTCCTTTGGTTTCTCCAATGAGCATGTTGTTAGTCATTATATGAGTCAAGAGTCCTCAGTGAAGACATAGAATCAGTAATGATAACAGAGTCAAACTCTGTGTTATAAGTTAGCTTTAGCGCCATTGGGATAGCAAACAATTTAGTTTGCAGTGTAGACGCCCAGTTAATTCTTGTGCCTAACTCAAGAAAGTTCCTATCGTTCTTAATTAGGGAGGTGGCAACAAGAACAAACGCAGCCATGTCAGTAGACTCCTGCTTAGATCCATCAGTGTATATAACTTGCGATTAATTATTATTGCCAGTTTGGCGAGAAATTTCTTCTTGAGCAGTTGGTTTTACAAGTGATTTAAGGAAGGGATTACTAATAATGAGCTTTTTGGGAGGGGCTTGCAATATGATGTTCAATGAGGAAAAATTCCAACTACTCCATTATGGAAAACTGGAGGAGATAATAACTAGAACAGAGTATACTATAAACTCTGGCCATACAATAGAGCGGAAAAATAATGTAAGGAACCTGGGAGTAGTAATGTCTGAGGATCTCACTTTCAAGGATCACAACAGTGCCACGATCACAAGTGCAAAGAAAATGATAGGATGGATAATGAGAACGTTCAAAACGAGAGATGCCAAGCCAATGGTGATCCTTTTCAAATCACTTGTTCTCTCTAGGCTGGAATACTGCTGTACATTAACATCTTCACTCAAAGCAGGTGAAATTGCAGATCTAGAGAGTGAACAGAGATTCTTTACTGCACATATAAGTTCTGTCAAGCACCTTAACTATTGGGAACGCTTGGAAGCACTTGACTTGTACTCGTTGGAACGCAGGAGAGAGAGATATATCATAATCTACACTTGGAAAATCCTGGAAGGAATGGTCCCAAATCTGCACACATAAAATCACTCCTTACGAAAGTAAAAGACTGGGCAGGCGATGAAAAATACTCCCAATTAAAAGTAGGGGCGCCATTGGTACACTAAGAGAAAACACCATAAGTGTCCGGGGTCCAAGATTGTTCAACAGCCTCTCATCAAGCATTAGGGGAATTACCAATAAAGCCCTGGCTGCCTTCAAGAGAGAGCTGGACAGATACCTAAAGTCAGTGCCGGATCATCCGGGCTGTGGCTCGTACGTTAGACTGCGTATGGCCAGCAGTAACAGCCTGGTTGATCAGGCCCTGATCCACCGGGAGGCCTGGTCATGGACCGGGCCGCGGGGGCGTTGATCCCCGGAATAATCTCCAGGTAACCTCCAGGTATGTGATATTAAATGAACGCGTCTTCCATGGAGGAGTAAAATGCTCTTGTTGTCTTCAGTGATACAGGTCGTGCAAGCTATAAAACTTAATATAATTGCATGTTTTCACAACCCATTTAGATCTATGTGCATTTCTAGACATTTAATAAGATTCATAGTGACAGTGTCTGATTCATTTCATAACATTCTAATACCAAGTACAGTGTCAATCTCTATAATCCTATTACTGATACTAGAGACACAAAGCTCCTTCCTCATATTAAGAACTTTGGTAAATTTAAAACAGCCGAGAATAATTCCGAGGGCTTCATTTTGCATTAACTCCAAGGGTTGGAGAGAACATTTCCTAGTTAATACCAACAAGGGAACAGCATAATCGGTTAAGGACCTAACGTAGGCATGTGCATCACTAGCTCCATAGTTGGGGTTGTAGCCAGCAGCAGCTTTGAGAGGTAAAAAGGAACACGAGAGAACAGCTGGAAGTTGGAAACGCAGAAGAGTCACAGGGACATGAGGAAATATTTCTTCAGCCAAAGAGTGGAAAGGACGTAGAGCGTTTTGGAGAATGAAGAAGTAGAGGCAGGAGCTACACATAGCTTTAAGAAGAGGTGCGATAAAGCTCTCGATGTCAGAAGAAAAGGAACCTAGTAGTGACCAGAGAAGAGGCGTGGCCAAGAGCTGAAATTCGACCCCTACAACCCCCTCTGCCCCTACACACACACACATTAGCTTTTGGTATTCTCAAGGGGAAGTGTTTGTGCTTATGCGAATGCAAGTTCGATGCTTTATTTAGAAAATTTTCGTAAGTAACCACTTTTCCAGTGAAATGAGGAGAGTACACAGCAGAAACAGCAATAACAGTGAAGTGTGGGGAGGCGCACAGCAGAAACAGCAATAACAGTGAAGTGTGGGGAGGTGCACAGCAGAAACAGCAGTAATGAGACGGAAATTGCAGCTGGGTGATAAGCCGCCTTACTCACCTCAACACTAATGAAAACCCTGAGGCTTCAACCACAATCTACCTCACCAGACCTGGTGCAGGAGAACTACCATAATCATCCTCACCAGACCTGGTGCAGGAGAACTACCATAATCATCCTCACCAGACCTGGTGCAGGAGAACTACCATAATCATCCTCACAAGACCTGGTGCAGGAGAACTACCATAATC
Organism: Cherax quadricarinatus; assembly: GCF_038502225.1. Lineage (NCBI taxonomy): Eukaryota > Metazoa > Arthropoda > Malacostraca > Decapoda > Parastacidae > Cherax > Cherax quadricarinatus. The sequence continues at coordinate 15,886,135 of NC_091302.1, read as the reverse complement.
ATCCTCACAAGACCTGGTGCAGGAGAACTACCATAATCATCCTCACAAGACCTGGTGCAGGAGAACTACCATAATCATCCTCACCAGACCTGGTGCAGGAGAACTACCATAATCATCCTCACAAGACCTGGTGCAGGAGAACTACCATAATCATCCTCACAAGACCTGGTGCAGGAGAACTACCATAATCATCCTCACCAGACCTGGTGCAGGAGAACTACCATAATCATCCTCACCAGACCTGGTGCAGGAGAACTACCATAATCATCCTCACCAGACCTGGTGCAGCTCACCAGACCTGGTGCAGGAGAACTACCATAATCGTCCTCACCAGAGAACTAATCATCCTCACCAGACCTGGTGCAGAACTACCATAATCATCCTCACCAGACCTGGTGCAGGAAAACTACCATAATCATCCTCACCAGACCTGGTGCAGGAGAACTACCATAATCATCCTCACAAGACCTGGTGCAGGAGAACTACAACAATCAACCTCACCAGACGTAGTGGAGAACTGCTGTACAAAACTTTACTAGACGTGGTGGTGGAGAACAAAATACAACAGTTTACCTCACTAGGTCCTGGTGGAGGAGGCCTTACTACCACAATCAATATGACTGGGACCTGAAGGAGAACTTAACTACCTCACCAGGACCTGTTTCCACGAATGTCTCTGTTGTTTATTTGTAAAGGTTAACTTTTAATGGATAACAAGAATATGAGAGATTGAGACATAAAGTGAGGAAAGCAGGAAAGGAGAAGAAAAGGCTAATAACGTAAAAGAATTCTTATTAGCAATAATAATAAATAATAATTATTTATTATTATTATTATTATTATTATTATTATTATTATTATTATTATTATTATTACAAATAGCGCTAAACCGGTGTTCGACATTTAGCACAGTGTGTGGTGGAGGCTTGATACGACGTACGCTGATGTAAACTCTAAGCTGGAAGCAAGGCTCCCTAAGGCAAGTATTGTACAGAAATCACAATGCATCATAGCAGTTTCTTTACAGCTTCATTATCTGTCTTCGTCATCTGTCTTCATTATCTGAGATGCTCCAGATGTTCATTTCTCGTAAAACCGAAGAAATAGTCTTCATGCCACACTGTATCTAAATACTAACTGCTGTGTCAATGACATCGAGAAATTTGTCACGTGTAGTTACTACCTTTATTTTAACGATTCTACGCCATGTGTTGACTACTACGTACCATCTTTACTGCATTTCTGATAGATAAATCATTTTCCAAGAGAAAGGTTTTCTTCCCACTTACCTTCCTGGTTCTAGGATGCAACATCCGACAACATTGTCTACCTACCTGGAGTCTACCTGGAGGGCATTCCGAGGATCAACGTCCCAGTGGCCTGGTCCATGACCAGGCCTTTTGGTGGATCAGGGCCTGATCAACGAGGCTGTTACTGCTGGCCGCACGTAGTCCAACGTACGAACGACAGCCCGATGTTCCGGCACTGACTTTTGGTATCTGTCCAGCTCCCTTTTGAAGATAACCAGGGATCTATTGGTAATTCTCCTTATGGCTGGTGGGAGGCTGTTGAACAGTCTTGGACCCCAGACACTTATTGTGTTTTCTCTTAGTGTACCAATGGAGCCCCTATTTTTCGCTGGGGGTATGTTGCATCGCCTGCCAAGTCTTTTGCTGTTATAAGGAGTGATTTTTGTGTGCAGATCAGGGACCAGTACCTCCAGGTTCTTCAGGTGTAGATTATGATGTCTCTCACCTGCTCTCCAGTGAGTACAAGTCAAGTGCTTCCAGGAGTTCCTAATAGTTAAGGTGTTTGATGTAACTTATATGTGCAGTGAAGGTTCTCTGTACAGTCTCTAAAACTGCAGTTTCACCTGCTTTGAATGGGGATGTTAATGTACAGCAGTATTCCAGCCTAGAGAGAACAAGTGATTTAAAAAAGATCATCACTGGCTTTGCATCTCTTGTCCTGAATGTTCTCATTATCTATTCTACTAGTTTCCTCGCAGATGTGATAGTGGCATTGTTGTGATCCTTGAAGGTGAGGTCTTTTCGGATATTTCCACTCCCAGGTTCTTCACATTACTTTTCCGCTCTATTGTGTGATTAAAGTTTGTAGTATACTCAGTTCTAGTTATTATTTCCTCCAGTTTTCCATAACGGAGAAGTGGGAATTTGTGTTCATTGAACATCATATTGTTCTCCGTTGCCCATTGGAAAACTTGGTTTATATCTCTCATGCTGATTCCAGTATCGTCTGCAAAGGATGATATGGTACTATGATTTACATCTCTATGTCTGATATGAGGATGAGGAACAGGATAGGGGCGAGTGCCAATGATTAGTAATTTTACCATATTTCAAGCATTTATACTCATTCGGTAAGATTACAAAAGTTATAAAATTGATTGATCAATTACATTTATAAAAGGTAAGTACAATAAAGACGACTATTGTAAAACAGTCTTAAAGAAAACTTCAGCGCTCCTTCTATAAAGCCCCACAAAAAAAATCAGACTAGTAGTAATATTAAACCCAGATATTCGTATATCAGACTGTGAATATTGTACTATTGTCAATGCCTGTGGACTGAACCACTGTGTAAAACACTCTTTAATCTAAAGAACTCTCCTTATACTTCCAGTTTATCTGTCATCTCTTCTTATACTTCCAGTGCATTTCTCACCTCTTCTCTATTACGTTTAAATAAAAATAGACGAAATGTAGAAAATTCTGAGTATTAAGCATCAGTAACTGAGTGGACATATAAACATCTCATTTTCAGACTTTTTCTGATTTTTTAAAAAAACGGGGAATTTTTTGACATCTTGTTACCTCCTACCCGTTAGGAGTAAAATGACTGTATGTTTTTAGAAGCTGCCCAAAGGTGTTGTTGCGATGCAGGTTATATTTTGGGTCATTTACGTTGTGTAAATACATTTCGTGGGTGTACAAAAACATAAGAAAAAAATATATGGTCGTACGACCTTTGCCTCTTGGCTAACACTAATTTAACAGGTGTGCCAGAAATGTTTCATCCATTGTAAAGCTGAATGATAAGATTCATAGTCAATATATCGGCTTATTTTGGAAGACCGCATCATTTTCTCATAATTTTTTGACATCACGAATTTCGGAGAAAAGTGCTAATATTGTCCTTTCTTCTTTGTTAGAAAAAAGCCCTCAGACGTCATCCACCATGGTCAATACAGGACCCCATGCTCTAACAAACTGCTGTAGTAAATGCCAGCAGTTAACAAACAATATCCTCACTGGAACGATTCACAACTAACCCACAGTACCGAGGGTGGATCTGTTCCCAACTGACCCACAGTATCGTTGTTACAACATTTCACGTGTAACCCACCATAACGTAGCTGAAACAATTTACAAATAAACAACAATTCCTTTGCTGGACCAGTTCACAACTAACCGACAATATCGTCGTTGTAACAATTCAAAAATAATCTACAGTTTTGTTATTGGGACAGTTTACAACTAACCCACGATATCATTGCTGTAATAATTCACAACTTTCCTACAGTTCCCTTGTTGGAACAATTCAAAACAAACCCACAATAATGAGGCTTGAACAATTTACAAGTAAATTACAATATGGTTGCTGAAACAATTCACAATTAACTCAAAATACAGTCACTATAAGAATATGCAAATAAACCAAAATTCCGTTGCTTGAACAAATCAACTAACCAACAATTTATTGAGGTATCTTTAAAAAATGTCTCTCTCCCTCTTGAGCCATCATGATGGTTCTCTAGTAACTGTAACCTCAAGTAATATTTCCTCTCTGAATTGTGGGTGAGTTATGGAAAGATTTGTGGAGCAGTTGGAAAGCGCAGACTTAATTTGCAAGTGGAGGGGATGACAAAGACAAATTAAGAGAAGAAATAAAGATAAGAGAAGGAAATCTTATAGACTAAACACAGGATCTGAGAGAAGAGATAGTTAAATTAGAGAAGATAATGAGATGAGCAGAGAGAGAGAGAGAGAGAGAGAGAGAGAGAGAGAGAGAGAATACACAACTGATAGGGCCAGGAGCTAAGGCGAGCAGAGTGACAGAGAATATATACAGCTGACAAGGTCCGAAGCTGGGATTAGCAAAAACCAAGATAATGCACTCGCCTGATTGGATCACGAGCTGAGACGAGCAGGGAGCGAAAGGATACACGGACGGACCCGACAGGGTCAGAGACTGAGATGAACAGACAGGGGTTAGGAAAATGAAGTAAAACCTTCCGTGGCAGGACACTTTAAAACACACCAGAACACGGCAACAAATGTACTAGCTATATAATTTGAGAAATGTGACCTCCAAAACAGGAAGGCTGATCTCTCTTATATTATATATCAGCGGATGGGGTTCAATAACCGCTCGTGCAATCATTTGTTTCCAGTCGTGTTATTACGATTTCGTGTCCCACTCACTTTCTGGTCAATGATAATACACCGATTTCAGGGTAAGTTTGCGGTGCTCATTCTGAATACGTCATCAGTTTTGCTCGATTGGTTCCACCTTTTTGATTAATTTGGTATCCCATTAAAAAAAAACATAAAAGATGTGAAAAATGTATTGATCAGGCGAGGCTAACTAACAAATATTATTGAAATTATTTCTTATATCATGTAAAAGTAAAATCATGTGATACATTCTAACACTTCATTCTATAAAATAACAGATGAACAAAGAAAGATCATTCGGATACCACTAATTACTGCTTGTGAAAACTTTGTTTATACGATTTTCTTCTATATTGGTTAGCACAGTTTGGTTGAGTGAGCAACTGGAAGCGAAGGATATTGGTTACCACTGTGAAACGAGACATATTTGAAGCTTCTAATGGAGCTGACTATAAACAGCCGCCAATCTCCTAGTCGATATTCAAGTCCCATTCAAATAACTCAAGTATACAAGTTCTTCATTTTGGCTGAAGGAAGGAGTTCAACTTCTCTTGACCGATAAGCTGTTATTTTAACATTTTGTTGTAGTCGGTTCTTTTCTTTTAGTCTGATCAGATCATTGAGTTCTTCTTAGGAGAACTGTTGGAGGGTTAAAATGCTTACTTCATATACACTTCCACTAAAATCACATCTGTTACACCTTAAACCCTGAGTTTCTTCAACATCTGAAAGTCAGGCAGTGTTTATACACACACACACACACAAATATATATATATATATATATATATATATATATATATATATATATATATATATATATATATATATATATATGCAAGGAATTCGCGAGAGCATGCGAAATATACACAAACACTGATCTCTGGCCGGAGGAGACTCGAACCTATGAACCTTGGAACAAGGTACGCAGTGCTTTACCAATCTCACCACACTGGACCAATACCTTGGCGCCCAGCTTGCGCTAGACGTTAATCCAAGGCAGCCAACTTTCAGGGAGAAGGCTTACAGCTTTTCATCTCATCCCCTGCATGCATCAGCCTTACTAGAGATTTTAACAATGCAAGCTGCAAGCCTTCTCCATGAAAGTTGGCTGCCTTGGATTAACGTCTAGCGCAAGTTGGGCGCCAAGGTATTGGTCCAGTGTGGTGAGATTGGTAAAGCACTGCGTACCTACTTCCAAGGTTCGAGTCTCCTTCTGCCAGAGATCGGTGTTTGTGTATATTTCGCCTGTTCTTGCTAATTTCTTGTTTATATATATATATATATATATATATATATATATATATATATATATATATATATATGGTATAAACCTTGGTAATAAATACCGACAAGAAAGACACGTAAGCAAACACTATGACATATTTATTAGAAAACGTTTCGGTCCTGGGACCTTGATCACTTCTAACATACAGAGGTAGAAAGACATTATACATATAGGCGGAGAGTGAGGCGTGAGTGACGCACGTGACCTGAGGAATGTCATAAGAACATAAGAATGGAGGAACACTGCAGAAGGCCTACTGGCCCATGTGAGGCAGGTCCTTATCAAAAACAACCTCTACCCATTTGTAGATGAATGTTTCAGAGAACCGACATGTTGATAAATTAGACACATGTGCAACTCTTGGGTATCTTTATTGAGGAAACGTTTCGCCACACAGTGGCTTCATCAGTCCATACATAGGAGAAACTTGAAGAACAGGAGGAGAATGAGGTAATCAGTCCCTCAACCTTGAGTCGATGTGTCCAGTCCATCAATCTTGAGCAGAATACGGCATATGAGCGGAGAAGCAGCTTATAAACCGTATGGCAGGAGAGGTGCAGCAGTCATAGGTGGTGTCATATTTGTTCAATGTGGAAGTAGGTCGTGCCCAAGAATTAGGCAAGCGAAGAATTCCTAAGTATTAAGATCCCAAGAAGTTGCAGTGTCTGATAGGTTTGTAGATGAATGGTTCAGAGAACCGACATGTTGATAAATTAGACACATGTGCAACTCTTGGGTAGCATATGCCGTATTCTACTCAAGATTGATGGACTGAACACATCGACTCAAGGTTGAGGGACCGATTACCTCATTCTCCTCCTGTTCTTCAAGTTTCTCCTATGTATGGACTGATGAAGCCACTGTGCGGCGAAACGTTTCCTCAATAAAGATACCCAAGAGTTGCACATGAGTCTAATTTATCAACATGTCGGTTCTCTGAACCATTCATCTACAAACCTGTCAGACAATGCAACTTCTTGGGATCTTAATACTTAGGAATTCTTCGCTTGCTTAATTCTTGGGCACGACCTACTTCCACATTGAACAAATGTGACACCACCTATGACTGCTGCACCTCTCCTGCCATACGGTTTATAAGCTGCTTCTCCGCTCATATGCCGTATTCTACTCAAGATTGATGGACTGAACACATCGACTCAAGGTTGAGGGACTGATTACCTCATTCTCCTCCTGTTCTTCAAGTTTCTCCTATGTATGGACTGATGAAGCCACTGTGTGGCGAAACGTTTCCTCAATAAAGATACCCAAGAGTTGCACATATGTCTAATTTATCAACCTCTACCTATGATGAGGACGGGGAGACGATGAAATCATGTGACTCCTGTGTTGTTGGGTTGGTGGTGCTTAAGTGTCATGTATGCCAATGTTTTTGAAATTTTGTAGTTTCCAGTGTTGCGTTCTATAGTGTCTGTGAGGGCGATCAGTGAGGCTTCTAGGCACCGTCGGCATCTGAGGTCTGGTTCGGTGAGAACGAGTTGTGCCTCATTCCAGTTCATCAAATGCCCCGTGGAGTCTCTGTGGAGGACACAGGCGTACCTTACATCGTCTCTGTTATAGGCATTTCGATGCTCATTCAGGCGGACTGCAAGATCTCTGCCTGTCTCGCCTACATATTTCTTGGGACAGAGCCCACAGGGGATAGTGTAGACGCCTGCTGTAGAAGTTAGAGGTGTGGGGCTGCGTTTCGTAGTGAGGTCTTTGATAGATGATGTGTTTATGGTGGAAACGTTGATGTTACTCATAGCAAGTGCCCGGCGAGTATTCGTGGCAACATTACCACATGGGAGTACTATGAACTGCTTAGGGGGCTGGTCCATGGGCGGTTTGTTGAGGATAGCTTGTGCCTTGAGTCTGCAGTCTCGGATGAAGAAAGATGGGAACTGAAGACGTGTAAAGGCTTGTGTTATGTAAGTGCATTCTTCTTCTAGAAAACAAGGGCTGGAGATGCGAAGAGCTCTCAAGAAGAAGCTAATGAGGACTCCTCTCTTAGTGCGGGTGTCTTGGTGTGAATAAAAGTGTATAAGATCGTCCTTGTTGGTAGGTTTTCTATACACTTTGAAGAGAAGTTTGTCACTGTCGGGAGATCTGCTCAGGTCACGTGCGTCACTCACACCTCACTCTCCGCCTATATATATAATGTCTTTCTACCTCTGTATGTTAGTAGACGGGTCATCGCAAGATTGAGACCCGTGCCAGGACTACGGTCTTGGCGAACATTATACATACATCTGTATGTTAGAAGTGATCAAGGTCCCAGGACCGAAACGTTTTCTAATAAATATGTCATAGTGTTTGCTTACGTGTCTTTCTAAACCACACACACACACACACACACACATATATATATATATATATATATATATATATATATATATATATATATATATACTATATGTCGTGCCGAATAGGCAGAACTTGCGATCTTGGCTTAAATAGCAACGATCATCTTGCCATATAGGACAAATTTGTGTATGCAATAATTTCGCCAAAATCATTCTGAACCTAACGAAAAAAAATATATTTCATTGTGTTTGTTTAGTATTAAATTACTGTAAACAAATCTAAAATATATTAAGTTGGGTTAGGCTAAAATATATTGATCTTGTTATAACAAGGTTAGGTGAGTTTTCTAAGTTCCTTTTGGTGCAAAATTAAAAATGTTTACATTAACATTAATGAAAAAAATATATCTTTAAATGTATAAGAGAAAATTTTGGAAAGTACTTAATTTTAAATGAGTTCTTGCTAATTGACCAGTTTTGCATATTCGGCACGACATTATATATATATATATATATATATATATATATATATATATATATATATATATATATATATATATATATATATCTTTCTTCTTTCAACGTACCAGCCGTATCCCACTGAGGTGGGGTGGCCCAAAAGAAAAAACTGAAGTTTCTCCTTTTAAATTTAGTAATATATACAGGAGAAGGGGTTACTAGCCCCTTGCTCCCGGCATTTTAGTCGCCTCTTACAACACGCATGGCTTACAGAGGAAGAATTCTGTTCCACTTCCCCATGGAGATAAGAGGAAATAAACAAGAACAAGAATTAGAAAGAAAATAGAAGAAAACCCAGAGGGGTGTGTATATATATGCTTGTACATGTATGTGTAGTGTGACCTAAGTGTAAGTAGAAGTAGCAAGACTTACCTGTAATCTTGCATATTTATGAGACAGACAAAAGACACCAGCAATCCTACCATCATGTAAAACAATTACAGGCTTTCGTTTTACACTCACTTGGCAGGACGGTAGTACCTCCCTGGGTGGTTGCTGTCTACCAACCTACTACCTACTATATATATATATATATATATATATATATATATATATATATATATATATATATATATATATATATATACAAACACTGATCTCTGGCTGAAGGAGACTCGAACCTACGAACCTTAGGACAAGGTACGCAGTGCTTTACCAATCTACCCACACTGGACCAATACCTTGGCGTGTAGCATGAGCTACACGTTTTGATCCAAGGCAGCCAGCTTTCAGGGAGAAGGCTTACAGCTTTTCATCTCATCCCCTGCATGCATCAGCCTTACTAGAGATTTGGACAATGCAAGGAATTCGCGAGAGCATGCGAAATATACACAAACACTGATCTCTGGCTGAAGGAGATCAGTGTTTGTGTATATTTCGCATGCTCTCGCGAATTCCTTGCATTGTTCAAATCTCTAGTAAGGCTGATGCATGCAGGGGATGAGATGAAAAGCTGTAAGCCTTCTCCCTGAAAGCTGGCTGCCTTGGATCAAAACGTGTAGCTCATGCTACACGCCAAGGTATTGGTCCAGTGTGGGTAGATTGGTAAAGCACTGCGTACCTTGTCCTAAGGTTCGTAGGTTCGAGTCTCCTTCAGCCAGAGATCAGTGTTTGTGTATATTTCGCATGCTCTCGCGAATTCCTTGCATATATATATATATATATATATATATATATATATATATATATATATATATATATATATATATATATATATATATATATATATATATATGTCGTGCCGAATAGGCAGAACTTGAGATCTTGGCTTAAATAGCAACGCTCATCTTGCCATATAGGACAAGTGAAAATTTGTATATGCAATAATTTCGCCAAAATCATTCTGAACCTAACGAAAAAAATATATTTGATTGTGTTTGTTTGATACTAAATTATTGTAAACGTATTTAAAATATATTTAGTTGAGTTAGGCTAAAATAAATTGCTCTTGTTATAATAAGGTTAGGTAAGTTTTCTAAGTTTCTTCTGGTGCAAAATTGAAAAAATTTACATTAACATTTATGAAAAAAATATATCCTTAAACGTATAAGAGAAAATTTCAGAAAGGACTTAATTTTAAATGAGTTGTTGCTAATTGACCAGTTTTACATATTCAGCACGACATATATATATATATATATATATATATATATATATATATATATATATATATATATATATATATATATATATATATGTATATATATATATATATATATATATATATATATATATATATATATATATATATATATATATTAATTTATTTATTAATGCAGCCGTTTCCTAACAAAGGAGGGCGACTCGGAAAAGAAGAAACACTTTCATCATCATTCACTCCATTACTGTCTTGCCAGAGGTGCTCTTACACTACTGTTAAAAACCTGCAACATCAACACACCTCCTTCAGAATGCAGGCATTGTACTTCCGACCTCCAGTTTCACTGAATCTCTTCACAAATTTTACCTTGCTCACATCCCAACAGCACGTCAAATCATAAAAACCATTCGTCTCCACTCGCTCCTACCTAACACGCCCACGCACGCTTGCTGGAAGTCCAAGCTCCTTGCACACAAAACCTTTACCCCTTCTCTCCAACCTTTCCTGGGCCAACCCCTACACCACCTTCCCTCCAGATTTATTCGCTCATCTAGTCATTCTGTTTCTTTCTATCCGCTCCAAATATCTGAACCACCTCAACAACCCCTCCTTAGCCCTCTGGATAATATTTTTAGTGACGCCGCACCTCCTCCTAATTTCCAATGCGCCCACAGCACACTGTCCTCAGACACATCTCCAATGCCTCCAGCCTTCTCCTTGTTGCAATGTTCACCACCTATGTTTCACATCCATAAAATAGAGTTGGTATAACTATACTCTCATACATTATCCTCTTTGCATATACTGATAACGTTTTTTCTCTCCACAGACTCCTCAGCGCACCACTTGCCTTTTTCCCCATCATCAATTCTTTGATTCACCTTGTCTTTCATAAACCCATCTGCTAACAAGCCCACTCCTAAATATCTGAATACATTCACTTCTTCCATACTTCCTCCTTCCGGTCTGATATTAAAACTTTCATCACCTAAATTTTTTTTCGCCCTTATCACCTTATTCTTTCTTATGTTCATTTTTAATTTCCTTCTTTTACATACCCTAGCAAACGCGTCTACCAACTTCTGCAACTTCTCTTCAGAATCTCCCAAAAGCACAGTGTCATGAGCAAAAAGCAACTGTGCCAATTCCCATTTGTGTTAGATTCATCTTTTAATCCCACACGTTTTGCCAACACCCGAGCATCCACTTATTTTACATCCCCATCTATAAATATATCGAACAGCCATTGTAACATCACACATCCCTGTTTGAGGCCTATTTTTACTGGAAAATAATCTCACTCTCTTCTACATAATCTCACCTGAGCCTAACTATCCTCGTAAAACTCTTTCACTGCTTTCAGTGATATGCTTCCTATTCCATATATTTACAACATCTGCTAAATGGCCCCTATCTACCCTAACCTATGCCTTTTCCAAAATCTCTTGAAGACTCAGATGAGTCACAGAGTTATTAGGAAGTGGAACAGTTTGGAAAGTGGGGTGGTGGAGGCAGGATCCATACATAGCTTTAAGAAAAGGTATGATAAAGCTCACGGAGCAGAGAGTGAGTGACTTACTTGCGACCAGTGAAGAGGCGGGTCCAGGAGCTATGTCTCGACCCCTGCAACCACAATTAGGTGGGTACAGTTAGGTGAGTACACACACACACATAAACACACTGTGGATACTGTAATAGCTACACCTGTATACCTAATCGTTAATGCAAATATCTAATCAGCCAATCACGTGGCTGGACTTGAATGCCTTAAACCTTGCAGATATGGTCAAGAGGTTTAGTTGGTGTTCAGACCGAACATCAGAATTGGGAAGAAATGTAATCTAGGTAATTTTTTACCGTGGAATGATTGCTAGCTCCAGACTGGGGTGGTTTGAGAATATGACTCTGATCACCTTGGATTTTCACACACCTTGTTGAATCCATGCACAGAAGTATTCAGGTTGTTCCTGGGTCAAGGAGGAGGGGCCTACCTAGTACTAAAGAGGTGTACCTAATAAAGTGGCCACCGAGTGCGTATGAGCTACGAGATAGCTATTTCTTTAAGATATTACACTAAGCAATAAAGCAAAACTTAACGGCTTGTCTAGAGGTTGGATACAACTCACAAATTATGGGAGTACACAAATTGGTTATGGTGGGAATGCGCGAATCTGGTTTTGCTGAATACACAGATTAGGAATTATGGAATTATAAATCAGATGATGATGGAATTACAATCAGGCGATGATGGAATACAATAGGTCGCTCTCTCTCGCCTTCACTGCTGCACTTGAAGAAAGATACCAGGAATACCCAAAGGATTTGCCATCGTCCTATCGTCTGAAGATGAAGGTTAGTGCTTGCTTGCCTGCCTTCCTGCTTACTGCCTGCCTACCTACCTGATCGCGTGCGTGACTGTCAGCCTGTTGCCTACCTACCTGTCTGATTTCCTGCCTGCCTGTTGCTTGCCTAACTGTTACCTGCCTGCCTCCTGCCTGCCTGCCTGCTACTTGAGTATTGCCTGCCTGCATACCTGTCCGACTGCCTGCCTGACTGCTTGCCTGCCTGCCTACCTACCTACCTGCCCACATGCCCTCCCTCCTGCCTACCTAATTTCCTGCCTACCTACCTCCCTGCCTGCCTGTCTGTCTGCCTAGATTTATAAAAACGAGAACATAATTTGAATTAGCTTGCAGGATTACTTAGATAGGAAGGATTTATGCCGAAGAAGAGACATTGGAGGATTTCAGTGAAAGAATTTACTGCGAAAGGAGAAAGTGCTCAATGGCAGGTTTCTTCTCATTTTGCATGAAGTGGATAAGATGGCAGAAGGATTGATCCTGAGGTAAACGATGGGGTAGTGGAATGGAAGGAGGATTGAACCTGGGGTGTGATGTGGTAGTAGGATGGTAGGACAGCAGATTTTCTTCCACTACTTTGTCAGGTCCAATCACACACGAGATTTGAGTTGACCTTGGTCGTCTCACACCTCTCTTCTAATTTTCTTCGAGCCTTTTCAGCGGATTTGTCCTCTGACTTTCACTCTGCATTTGCACCTGACTTCTCTTCTGGCTTTCGTTTCGCCTTACCAATTGTCCAGTGTTGTTTTTCTCTCCGCAGTTCTTTGCCTGGATGATAGTAAATGGTTCGTGACACAAAGAATGTGAGATACACCTCACAATTCTGGAATCTGTATAAACTCAACAAGTTCAGTTCCTCTTGCTGAACATTGTAATAATTCACTTCTGCTCTTCACTTGACTTCTTATTTCCTCCTCACCTTGTTCACTTCATCTGTCTTTTAGCTGTCTCCTCTCCTCTTCCTCTGACATGTCATCTGACTTTCATTTTCTCAGTCGTGACCTGATAATGGCCCAGGATGGACCAAAACGTTACCTAGAGTTTCTTTCCAAGTTATGGACTAGATATGAAAAAGAATTATTTACTGAGCGGTGCTTAAGCGATAATACCGATAACCTGGTGAAAATTTGAGGGGAAAAACGGCTCAGTGAAAGAAAAAGCTAGGGGAAAAATAATCGGCATTTTTAGAAAACTAGAAAATGGAATATCCAGTAAAGCAGTGGCAGGTCTGCGTCATAAAAGCTCCAGGTTGAAGAATACAACAGTAAAGTGAAGAATTTGTTCTGGGACGAGAGTCCTGCAGTACAGAGGAGCAGCGAGCAGTTACTCTAATGGAAACAATCTGGAGGGAAGTCTGGTGACTCGAGAGAGGAAGAGAGAGAGAGAGAGAGAGAGAGAGAGAGAGAGAGAGAGAGAGAGAGAGAGAGAGAATATGAGAACTGTGTCTCCAGTGCGCAGCTAAATATTCAGACAAGAAATCTACTAGTGTCAGGATACTCAGAGAGAAAATAAATGCAAATAATTATATAAGACACAAACACATAAAAGAAATACATTCCACAAAGAACCCGCACATAGAACAATGGAACTTACGAGGATGTTTGGGTCCACTAACTAGTGTGACTAGTTAATGTGGGTTTTTCTGAATTATTCCAGTCACAGTATTGTGCCCTTTTATTCTCTCAAATAAAAAAAATTGAGGCAAGAAAAGAAATAGAAATATACAGAAAACAAATAAAAGCATAGCTAAAACAGAATGAAACTAATAGACAAGAACAAAATTCAACGAAAAGGTAAAATAGCAGCGAGATTCCGCTCTCTTCCCTGAGTGTAAGTCGATACAATGTTAAAAATGGTATAAAATACAGACAGGTTGATGATTAAAACATGTGTAACAGCTGGGTTTCTTTATTGTTGAAAATTTTTGCACACACTATAGGCTTCTTCAGTCAAATACAGAGGCAGCAGGTGTAGTGGTGAAATGAAGATGATGTAATCAGTCCATCAACCTTGGAGAAACAGTACTAATAGTAGATGAATGGTACTAATAGTACTAATAGTACTAGAAGTGGTCAGTTCCTCAACCCGGAGAAGAGTTCATCTCCATGGATGAACTCTTCTCCAGGCAGAGGGACTGACCACCTCAAATACTATTTCTCCATGGTTAATGGACTGACTACATCATCTTCATTTCACTACTACACCTGCTGCCTTTGTATTTGACTGAAGAAGCGTACTGTGTAGGCGAAACGTTTCAACAATAACAGTACCCAACTGCTACACATGTGTCTTAATCATCAAGTATATACAAATGCCGGTTATAAGACATTAAGAGAAAGTTGCAGGGAACGAGAGTAAGATGGTATAAATAGTGGCGACAGCCAGATGCTGTGAGAGTATTGGTACGGCTAAGTGATGGCTGTGTGTATCACTGGGAAAGAATGCGTTGTGCGAGGATTTCGGATATGATAGTTTCCTTTACTTTGAGTTATGGTGATGGGAGGTGGGGCGGGAAGGAAGGGAAAGGGGCAGTGATCACTGATTTGGCATTATGGAAGTCCATAATGTGTGTGCACAGGTGTTGCAATGGATGACGCAAGTTGTTCGTCCATCTCACACGCTAACGGTGTTTCATGATTGGTTGTGCAAGATTTCTGGATATTCCCTTAACTGTCACTCTCTCCATATGGTACAGTGTATACCCCATCGTTGGTTTTCTTGCGTCGGCTTAGAAAACCGAGAAGTTGAAGAATGAGACATTTGTACAATATATAGGAATCTTTATTGAGGAAACGTTTTTCCCCTGTATATAAGCTGTTCTTTCTTCAAGACTGATGGACTAAACACACAGATTCCAGGCTGAGGGACTGACTGCCCCAAACTCATCCTCTTTTTCTACCTTTCCTCTTTATATTGGACAGATGAAGCCACTGTGTGGCGTAACGTTTTCTCATTAAAGATTCCCAGTTGTTGCACAAAGTGTCTTATTCTTCAACTTGCGTTTATGTTTCCTGTGAGTTACAGATCCTTAATAGTGCTAGAAATTAAGAATGGTTAACGTTTTGTTTTTTGCAATGCAGTTATGTATGCTGTTAGGTGTCTGGCTGGGAGGAAGAACAATGAACTTGTCGAAAATGATATAAAACACCGACAAGTTGATGAGTAAGACACATGTGCAACACTTGGGTATCTTCATTGCTGAAATGTTTCACCTAGGCTTCATCAATCACATACAGAGGAGAATGGACTGATGACCTCATCTCTACCTCGCCACTACTCCCGCTGTTTATAATACATTCTCGTCTTTATTGGACTGATGAAGCCTACCGTGTAGACGAAACGTTTCAACAACAAAGACACCCAACTGTTGCACATGAATCTTGCTCACCAACTCTCACCCTGTATAGTGTATGTCCTTCACTAACTGTCTTGGTGATCCCTTCTCCTTGCTACCTACAGTTGTTCAAAAAATGGCCTTGATATGAAAGTCCGTAGAAAACAATATACAGATCCTTTCTGTTATATGACTTACGTGTTATGACTTATGTCCATCCGTACATATGACTTACGTGATATGACTTACGTCCATCCGTACATATGACTGACAAAATACACTACAGATTAGAAAAATTAAAAATGTGTGTAAATTTAGAAATTACCCATGGTCATTACAGTATGGATTTATTTTTCTATGAATTGTATGCCTTACCACAGAAACCAAATGCAATATAACCTATACACTTTTTATCACCACAAAATACTTTAAAATGATAGAAAACACAAAAAACTAAAGAATGGTATTTTTAAAACGATAAAATAGAAAATAAAGAATGACAAATATACTTAATATAATGTGTTTGTTTAAATCATGAAAAGACTAAGAAGGTAAAAGACAATGTTGATCTAAAGAGTAACAAGAAAACTGATAGGCCTACCCTAGGCTACATTCTTTAAAACATTGTTATTTGTGAAGACTATGAATGATGCCTAAAAGTCAGGAACATCAGTTTGTGGGTAATAAAACTTTGGTAATAAAGCAGGATGATAAAAACGAGATAATCATAAGAAAAATTTACGAGTTTAAAAGAATGTGGTGCAGGTATATCACTTCTTCATGCCATGCTAACATAATTCCCCACATACTTCTATTTCGGAACTCAGCACATAACTCGGATGTAATTATTTATTATAATTATTAAAGCTTCGCCGGTATTCTCCCGACCCGGGCCTTTTCCAAGTGGTGGCCCGGCCTTGGCTACCTGTCCTGGGAGTGTCTGAGACCTAAGTCTCTCATGGGAGGAGGCATAAGTACCTCCACATCTTTAGGACCAACTGTACCCAGGCCTAGCCACAAGCTAGGCCTCTCTGGTCTGTCATCCCCGCCACAAGGGGGCTAATGGGAATGACAGGCTTGTGAGCTAGTTCCGGCTCAGGCACCTACCCTACCCTAGAAGGGGGCATGGTGTCTATCTCTCGGATGTAAGCTGGGGAGAATCTGTATATATTTTTGCACTCTTCCTGTAAATAACTGACTGGATATCCTATATCTTAATACGTATGTTGTGGCGCCAGAAGTGAAGGTTATTCTCCATGGTTGGCTTCCTTTACACCTTAATAAATTTATTAATGTTGGTAGAATTACCGACAATATGTTAAGTAACGCCCCAAAAAATGCCTTAAAGCCAGGAAAAGTGTGTTTACACGATCTAAACTGTTCCCCAATGTTATGTATTTCTCCTAATGCGTTTTCTTCAGCCTGACTCTCATTCGTTCTCTCTAGCCTTTGCATCGCACAATTCACAACTAACACCCACTTCGGAGCGACTTAATAATGGCCCAGTGAGAATCGAAACACTTAAAGTTCCTTTCCCTAGAGCGTGGGTAACATGTGAACATTTTGAGAAGATGAAAATTAGACACATGGGCAACATCTGGGTATCTTCACTGTAGACGTTTCGCCGTCCAGTGCCTTCATCAATACAATACACCCACTGGATGCCGAAATGTCTACACTAAAGATACCCAGATGCTGCCATCTTGTCAGTATTGTATGCCATTCATATACATTTGGGAAGAGCAACATGATCCCTATAATACATGTCTGAAAAAAAAGAGTTAATGCTTTAATTCCTATCATTAAATTTAAAGAAGAACGGGATAAAGGGGAACAGTTTTTGCTTGCTGGGTAAGTACAGTATAACTCACATGTATATGAGTTATACACTTAGTGTATGTGTATAACGCACATCCGTGTGAGTTATAGACATGCAGTGTCAACACTTGACATTGTGTCAAGTGTTGACACTTTATCCACCATTTTGAGCGAAGTGCAATAGAGTATCGGGATTATTTCCACTGAGCGATACACAACGCGCATTTCAGACTGTGTAATCCACAATACTCACGCCACGGTGTGCACCCAGATTGTGCACCCCATAAAGTGCACTCAGATTGTGCACCCCACAACGTGCATTCAGTGCGTGCACTACTCAGCAAGCATTCAGACTGTGCACCCCTCAATGTGCACTCAGACTGCGCATCGCACAATGTGCACTCACACCGTGCATCCTATAATGTGCACTCACACTGTGCATCCCACAATGTGCACTCAGACTGGGCGCTCCTCAACGTACACTCAGACTTAGCACACCCGTGCACTCACACTGTGCACTTCAAGTGCTTTCAGACTGTGCAACCCTCAACATGCACTTAAACTGAGCTCTCCACAACATGCGCTCAGACTCTCCATCCACAACCTGCACTCAAACTGTGCACTCCACAACGTGCACTCAGACTGGGCACTCCACAACGTGCATTCAAACTGTGCACCACACAACGTGCACTCAAACTGTGCGCTCCACAACGTGCACTCAGACTGGGCACTCAGCAACGTGCATTCAAACTGTGCACCACACAACGTGCACTCAAACTGTGCACTCCACAATGTGCACTCAAACTATGCACTCTAATTATGTTTGTTGAATATATTTACGCGAATTAAATCATTCACAAAAAATATCACCAAAATTTAATTAGTCGTTTAATACTGGCTTAATTAATATAAATTTTCCGCTATCCATTTTTTTAAGATTATCTTAAATATATTTTGAATTAATTTCTTGACAAATAGTAACTCCATGATGCCTAAAGTTTCCAATAACACCATCAAAGTTCACATGACACCATCAAAGTTCACATGACATCAAAGTTCACATGACACCATCAAAGTTCATATGACACCATCAAAGTTCACATAACACCATCAGAGTTCACATAACACCATCAAAGTTCACATAACACCATCAGAGTTCACATAACACCATCAAAGTTCACATAACACCATCAAAGTTCACATAACACCATAAAAGTTCACATAACACCATCGAAGCTCACATAACACCATCAAAGTTCACATAACACCATCAAAGTTCACATAACACCATTGAAGTTCACATAACACCATCAAAGTTCACATAACACCATCTAAGTTCACATAACACCATCAAGTTTACATAATACCATCAAAGTTCACATAACACCATCAAAGTTCACATAACACCATCAAAGATCACATACCACCATCAAAGTTCACATAACACCATCAAATTTAACCCAACACCATCAAATTTCACATGACACCATCAAAGTTCACATAACACCATCAAAGCTCACATAACACCATCAAAGTTCACATAACACCATCAAAGTTCACATAACACCATTGACGTTCACATAACACCATCGAAGCTCACATGACACCATCAAAGTTCACATGACACAATCAAAATACACATGGCACTGTCAAAAATTCACATAACACAATCAAAGGTTAACATAACACGATCAAAGCTCTCATAATACAATTAAAGTTCACATAACACCATCAAATTTAACCCAACACCATCAAATTTCACATGACACCATCAAAGTTCACATAACACCATCAAATTCACATAACACCATCAAAGTTCACATAACACCATCAAAGTTCACATAACACCATCAAATGTTCAAATAATTCATTAGCGTTGCAATAACATAATCATACTTAAAATTAACACCATCATAAGTAGTAATAATACATTACAGTTAATAACACCATCACTGGTAATAACACCATCACTGGTAATAACACCATCACTGGAAATAACACCATCACTGGTAATAACACCATCACTGGTAATAACACCATCACTGGTAATAACACCATCACTGGTAATAACACCATCACTGGTAATAACACCATCACTGGTAATAACACCATCACTGGTAATAACACCATCACTGGTAATAACACCATCACTGGTAATAACACCATCACTGGTAATAACACCATCACTGGTAATAACACCATCACTGGTAATAACACCATCACTGGAAATAACACCATCACAGGTAATAATAGCACCATGACGGGTAATAATAACATCATCACTGGTAAGAATAACTCTTTCAGAGGTATTAATAACACCATCACTGAAACTAATATCATAGCTGATAACAGTAACATCATAACGGATAATAACACCATTACTAGTAATAACAGATAATAGCATCATCATCACAAATAATAACGCAACAGGTAATAATAACATAATCACTGGTAATACTGGCACCATCACTGGAAATAATAACACCATCACAGGTAATAATAACACCATCACTTGTAATAATAACACCATCACTGGTAATGATAAGACCATCACTGGTAATAATAACACCATCACTGGTAATAATAACGCCATCACTGGTAATAATAACACCATCACTGGTAATAATAACACCATCACTGGTAATAATAGCACCATCACTTGTAATAATAACACCATCACTGGTAATGATAAGACCATCACTGGTAATAATAACACCATCACTGGTAATAATAACACCATCACTGGTAATAATAACACCATCACTGGTAATAATAGCACCATCACTTGTAATAATAACACCATCACTGGTAATGATAAGACCATCACTGGTAATAATAACACCATCACTGGTAATAATAACACCATCACTGGTAATAATAGCACCATCACTGGTAATAACAACACTATCACTGGTAATAATAACACCATCATTGGAAATAACACTATCACTGGTAATAATGACGTCATCAGAGGTAATAACACATCACTGGTAATAATAACACATCACTGGTATTAATAACACCATCACTGGAAATAATAACACCATCACTGGTAGAATGGAAGAAGATCACCTCTCGTTTGATCCACCAGATTAAACTAACTGCTTTTTAACTCTCCGATTAAAATCTTATCTTCACCCGAAGATTTCTCTTGGAAGAATCACATTTTCTCAGAGTATTTTTTTTTGGGGGGGTTTACCTCAGCGGCTCTCCCTGATAATACAGTAGGGTGACCCAATAAAATAAACACATTTACCGTTATTCATTCAATAAATGCTTTACCAGATTTACGCATACATCGATATTCAATTGACTCTCAAACTAAAAATCCCCAACCTTCCATCATAGTGCAGGTACTGTATTTCCCACCTTCAGGACTCAAGTTTGGCTGGCTGGTTTCCTGAATCCCTTAATAAATGCTACCTTATACACACTACAACAGCACGCCAAGCTGTAAAATAACCTTGTCGTCGCTAACTCCAATAACACTCTAACACAAGCCAGCTGAATGCAAAAGCCCCTTGCACTCAAAACCTCCTTCACTTCCTCCATTCATTACTGGGAGGCCCCCAACCCTCCTTCTACCACAGATTTATGCACCCTCCTGGTCATTTCGTTCAGCGCCATCCTGTCTAAATGCCCAAACCTCAACATCCCTTCCCCAGCTCTCTGAATTATTTGTTTGCTTACTCTACACCGTCTGTTTTCTACGCTTCGAAATCTCTGCATAATATTCACACCAGACATTGGTCTGGTGTGAATATTATGTATTCTGGTACAGTCCCCTTTACGCCTTTGTAGATAATTTTTTGTTTTGCGTAGGTGCCTCAAAGCTCCAATTACCTTATTCACTTTTTTCTATTCTGTAGTTAGCCACATTTTTCATAAACTCATCTTCTGAGATGTCTATTCCCAAATATCTATATACATTTACTTAGTCCATATTCCTTCTCTCCGGTCTGATATCCAGCCAGTTACTGGCAAGATTTTTTGGTTGCACTTATATTGCATTTTTTGTAATGTTCAATTTCAATTTTCTATTTTTACACTCATTCCAGAATTAATTCACAATCCTTTGCAACTTCTCGTCAGAATTGCCCAAGAGAAAAGTCATCGACATAAAGCAACTCTGATAACTTCGACTTTGCAGCAGATTAATTATCGTTTAGTACCCCATCTCTCTTATAAACATTAGTATTCTTTTTTTTTTTACAAATATATTAACGAAAATGTTAAACGTTACGTCACGCATCACTTTCTATGCTCTACTTTCACCGAAAAAGAGTCAGTCCTCTTCTCTCGTACATATCATAACTTGAGCCTTATTCTCCGCATAAAACCTCCATGCAGCTTTTTTGGTAACTCACTGTCTGTTCAATACATTTGAAACGTCTGCGACATTACTCTTCCATCAACATAGTCATATGTGCTTTCTAAATCCATAAGATAAGATTTCGTTCGGATTTTTAACCCCGGAGGGTTAGCCACCCAGGATAACCCAAGAAAGTCAGTGCGTCATCGAGGACTGTCTAACTTATTTCCATTGGGGTCCTTAATCTTGTCCCCCAGGATGCGACCCACACCAGTCGACTAACACCCAGGTACCTATTTGCTGCTAGGTGAACAGGACAACAGGTGTAAGGAAACGTGTCGAAATGTTTCCACCCGCCGGGAATCGAACCCGGGCCCTCCGTGTGTGAAGCGGGAGCTTTAGCCACCAGGCCACCGGGCCTGGTGAGACATTCATTTAGTTTTCCTTATCTAAATATTGTTCACGTAAGGTTTAATATAAACATTTAGTCTACATATCCTCTACCTTTCCTAATTCCTCCTTATTCCTCTGGAGTCCTACTTTTTGTCTTTTCCCTAACTCTTGCAATAATAATTATTTCATAAATCCTACTCCTAGTTAAGCAAGGATTTTACCCTACAATTCTTACACTCTTTCTTGTCCCTTTTATCCTTTAGCAGAGGAACTATATAAACTCTCTGCCAATCCTTAGGTATTTTTCATCTATATATTGAATACACCAAACACTTCCAAACTGTTTCGCACCTATTTTGAAATATTTCAGTGTTAATTCCATCTGTCCCAATTGTTTTACCCACTTTCACTATATCAGTTGCTTCATGCACTTACATCGCATCCACCTCGGGTTCTTTATTCCCACGAGATGCTATTCCCTGCACAGTGCATGAAATCACCGCCTCGCTCTCATCACCAACATTCACCAACTCCTCAATATATTCTCTCCATGCTTCCAGAGCTTCCATCTGTCTCTCTAACATCTCCCCTTCTTGGTTTTTAATTGCCAAGTCTATTTGTTTTTAAAGCATTTTTCAACTTACTAGTCTTTCTCAATCGTTCTCCTGCATTCTCTCACTTCTTGTTTATCCTCTTTTTTTCCTGTCTCTCTACTTATTCTGCTTTCTGGACATTATTACAACTCTCAAATGCTAACTTTTCTCCCTTACGGCTCTCGTTGCCCTATAATTACACTCAATCATACCTTTTTCCTCCTGCACCCACCTTCATGTAAGCAAAAACTTAAGCTGCACTCTTAAATCAACTCTATATCTCTTTGGCATCCACTACCACATTATCTGCTCTCACCATAGCTCAATTTTCTCCAGATAGTTGCTTATATATATTCCTCATACTATCTCCTTTATTTGATTCCCTTTCACTTCTGCATCTCAGTCTTTCTCTAATTAACATACATTCAATCGTTATTCTACAAGCATGCTACCCCGTAAGTCCACCCCATAACATAGATTAGCAAATTACTGTTATTGAGCATTATATTACATATATTTAAATATCCTCTCTTTCTTAACGTAAGTATTACCTGTTACCTACACTTATTAGCTATACATACTTAAATTAGAGGGTTGTAAACATCACTTATCCCAGACACTCCAGACTTACTAACGATGTTACCCCACTCTCCTTGCCCAGTGTTTCAGTGCTAGTCGGCACCAACTTGATACGAACTTTCCATTCAGTAATGTTTAAAATATTATTATACCTATTTAGAACATAAGATAAACTTTTGTGGGTCATGAAAAGTTAATCTAACAGCAGAAGTCTAGTACTAAGGAATAATATTAAACGTATTTATAAAATTTATAATTATAATTAATGGATAAGCAGAGGGTACAGAAGTACAAGTCAATACTCACTCTTTAGAATGGTGTCCCATAAAGCTTACTGAGTTTACAGTAGTCTGCTTTACATAAATAAGATGTCCCAGCCTCACAATTAAATGAATCAGGTTGACTACTTATGACAAAGTCAATGAATTACGTTGGGATGGTCATTAATCACAGCTATGTTTATTGCTACTCACAGGTAATTATCATTACTCTACACAAGCCTAATTTATCATTGCTCGAAGATATAAATATCATGTTCACCTCATTGTTCATGTAATTAGCATAATTTTAAGGAGTTGTAAATTTATTACGATGTTTTGTACATAGCATGATTACTGTATAAGATCCTGGTAAATACTTAATTACAAACACCGCCTAACAAGCATGACGATATCATTGCCAGGGCACAGCAGTAATATACATAAGAGCTAAAATGCAAAAATACACCAGAAATTAGCACAAAAGCTACAGGGAAGGAAGACATGAGGAGTGAGCGTTGAACCGTAGCAACTAGTCTAATAGTTACCATAGAAATATACAGTGAGATGCTCACGTTACCTGTATATATTACTCGAATGTCCACAGTTAAAGCCAGTAGTTATGGGGCCAGATTCTCAGATTCCCAGATTGTGGCAGAGCACATATGTCCAAATAAGCTTCAGTGTATAAGACTGGTTTTCACCCATAAAATGTTTGGTAACTGTAGCTGTCACTAATTCCCAGAAATCTATTCTATACACTGTGACATACAGTTTCCAAGATGCAACAAACGATGCCACATTCACATAGCATCACACCAAATTGAAATATAGACACGAAATATGCTACTGTAACATGGCATACTACCTCGACTTCCACTATTACTGCTACTACAATTGCTTCGCTATACTCCCTTCTCTGATTCTTTTGACATTTCCACTACTACTACCTACTGCTTCTTCTACTACTACTACTACTGTCATCAGTACCTCTACCACTTCCTTCATTTTATTACTTCTCCTCGGTCTCCCGTCCCCGCCCCCATCTCCTATATATAATGGCCCAGATTCCTTCGTGCTTCTGTGACTAGTTAATGACCTAAGTCGGATCGAAACGTCGTCATAAGTTTCAGTCTCCTACGTGCGGATTATCTTTGTACTGTTTCAGTCACGGTATTGTGACATTTTATTCTTTATGCGAATAAATGTTTAGGTCAGACAGAACCCAGTACTTCCTACCATGAACTTCAGTGACCTGATATTGACGATCTTCCTAAGAACACACATAAGTAATTAGCCATGATGCGCTGATCAGTAATAACCAAGTGTGATTTAATAAAAGAAATTCGTATCTCGCCAAATATCTGCTACCGCCAGCCAGCACCTTTAGTGACCAGCCCTCTCACACCTCTCACACTGGACATCGCGGGGATTTCCTAGGAGACCGGGAGAACCTGGAAGACTCTGGACACATGAAGTCAGCCCCAGGGAGTCGTAGTACTTCGAGATGCCAGGAGCAAGCTGCAGGACAAGCTAAATACAGGGGTGTCAGTGCATTACACATGCTGCTACTCGACATAGTCAATGAAACTAGCTTGGGAGGTGACTGTTACATGCCTGTCGTCGTCGTGTCCCAGGTGAGAGTAATCGAGTTTCTTTATCTGGTATGTCATTACCTTCGAGAGGCGAAAACGGATGAATAAAAACTGTAGCATTAGAGAGGAGCAAGTCAATGAGAAACTAGTTAATACGATGACACAAGTGAACTCTGAGTCTCGCAAATTGCTGCCGGGGAGATTGGCGGAAAACATAACACTACCCGCCTACACACACTACTAACACGAGACTGCTCCCCCATGTTAGCATTTAGGTCCCCACAACAATTAATTTCTCACCTAGTAGACAGTTCAAATTCTCTCTCTCTCTCCCTCTCTCTCTCTCTCTCTCTCTCTCTCTCTCTCTCTCTCTCTCTCTCTCTCTCTCTCTCTCTCCACACTTATCGTCCCCACTTCTCACTTCCTACATTTATTTTAGCCCACATAATTCTTAAATTAAATCACTTATAATCCCTCATTTTATTCCACATTAGCTCATTTATTATTAATACTATTTCATTTTTCTTAAATCTAGTATCAGATAACTCATGATTTTACCCTATTTATTCCTCCCCATTGAATTCTACCGCCTCTTATAGCTTAGTTTCCCAAAACTTTGCTTAGTGTTAATATGTCCATTTCCTTTCCTTCATAACATTCAAAATCAATTCTCTCATATCATCCATGCACATTCAAAACATCCAGCTTTAATTTTTTTTGGTCTTTAGTAAATTATATAAAAGAGTTAGCATCCTCTTGCTCTCGGCATTTTAGTCAACTTATACGACACCCCTCAGAAGATTAGTAAATAAACACATCAATAAACATGCACAGTCTTATGTGTATCGTTCGTTGGGTATAAGTTGTAGTACCCGTAATCTCACGTGTTTGTGAGGAAGAAAAAGAACAATCATGACAAGGAGCAAAACATTTAACATGTTTATGATTCATATTCATTTGGTAGGAGAGGCTTTATGAACAAATCTTTCTGAAAAGAAAAAGTTAGGGAGAAAGATATATAAGTTTATGAAACCTACGGAACAGATATATTTAACAGTTAAAACTAAAGAGTTGAGTTATTACACGGAGAGCTGGATGTACTGGGAAGATCGAGGAAATATTTTGAGAAATTGTTGAATGTTGATGAAAAGAGGAAGGCAGTGATTTTTGGCACTGGACAGGGAAATACAAAACCTTTTAGGAGTAAGGAAGAACCAGATGTGAGTCTGGGGGAGGTGTATAAGGAAGTGGGTACAAAGGGAGTAAATTAGCTGGGATGCATGGGATTAATAGGGAAATGCTAAACAAAAAGTTGATATATCTTTGGAGTGATTGGTGCATTTGTTCAATACATACATGAGAGGGGGAAAGGTACCTAGGGATTGGCAAAAGGTATGTATATTTGCTTAAGGGAAAAGGGCGTAAATGAGTGCAAGAATTATAGAGGAATAAGCCTGTTCAGTTCACCATACAAAAAGTGTAGTAGATTTGTTGTTGAAATAATTATGAGTATGACAGAGAGTAGAATTTAAGTAGGCCTTAGACAGATAAGTGTGATTTCAGGATAGCTGTTTAACATATATTTATAGTTGGGATTTTAAAAGAAGTGAAAGCTACGAGAGGTGTGGGATATAGAGATAATGAATTTGGCACAGAGTGAGAGTTGTCATAGTTGCTCTTTGCCGATGACGCAGTTCTTTCGAAAGATTAGTAAGAGTAGTTGCATTGGCTGGTAAATGAATTTGGGATCGTATGCAACAAGCAAGTAAAAGTATACATAGGAAAGAGCACGTGATGAGAGTATAAAAAACATATAGGTAATGAAAAATTAGATACTAGATTGGATGGAGGAAGTATAGAGGAAGTAAATGTGTTTAGATTTTCAGGATTAATTCAATTAATTCATATTTATTTTAATAAATTCTACTGCTTTCAAAGACCTCCTTGGCTCCTAAGATATTAAAACTAACATGAAATATTCCACACTTTCGTTTCGCTTCGAATTGCACTATTAATGGTTTAAATCAGACCGAAACATTCGTAAGTGCAGGTTATTTGTGTATTGTTTCAGTCACGGTATTGTGCCTTTTGGTTTTTCCTTTTGGTCATGATTTTAAACCCAACATTATTGAAAGTATTTCCTATGACATATCCTTTCGTCTTTGGATCTACGATGCAGGGACACGCAAGACTCTTTAATTTAAACCTGCTGTAACAAGGCAGCTCAAGACCATATTTCCAGAACATGGGAACAGACCGGACAAAAGCGCGAAATCGTTGCCCTGTGTTATTTATGGCTAGCACATGAATTTTATGTTGGAGGCCAGTGACCCAGGTCATTAAAGATTATCAGATATCAAAATTTATGGTCTCAAGGAAATTATTTTAGTCAGGTATCACAAAGTGCACCAGAGATCTTTGTGCTTTTACCCAGCAAGTCCCTTTTCTTTTGTTAAGTTGCCTGATTTCGACAATAATACAATTAAGCTTACAAGGAATGCAAACTATTTAAACAAGATTAGACATAGAGACACTCAGATTCTTGACACACAAGAACACAAATAAAAGTTATAAAAGGTAGTTATAGCAAAAAAAAGTGATACAGCCACAATTAAGAGTAAATAAAATCAATATCATATATATATATATATATATATATATATATATATATATATATATATATATATATACATATATATATATATATATATATATACATATATATATATATATATATATATATATATATATATATATATATATATATATATATATATATATATATATATATATATATATATATATATATATATATATATTGAACCCCTTCATAAATGTTACTTTGCTCACACTCCAACAGCACGTCAATTATTAAAAACCATTTGTCTCCATTCACTCCTATCAAACACGCTCACGCATGCCTGCTGGAAGCCCAAGCCCCTCGCACACAAAACCTCCTTTACCCGCTCCCTCCAACCTTTCCTAGGCCGACCCCTACCCCGCCTTCCTTCCATTACAGACTGATACACTCTTGAAGTCACTCTGTTTCGCTCCATTCTCTCTACATGTCCGAACCACCTCAACAACCCTTCCTCAGCCCTCTGGACAACAGTTTTGGTAATCCTGCACCTCCTCCTAACTTCCAAACTACGAATTCTCTGCATTATATTCACACCACACATTACCCTCAGACATGACATCTCCACTGCCTCCAGCCTTCTCCTCGCTGCAACATTCATAACCCATGCTTCACACCCATATAAGAGCGTTGGTAAAACTATACTCTCATACATTCCCCTCTTTGCCTCCAAGGAGAAAGTTCTTTGTCTCCACAGACTCCTAAGTGCACCACTCACCCTTTTCCCCTCATCAATTCTATGATTCACCTCATCTTTCATATACCCATCCGCTGACACGTCCATTCCCAAATATCTGAATACATTCACCTCCTCCATACTCTCTCCCTCCAATCTGATATCCAATCTTTCATCACCTAATATTTTGTTATCCTCATTACATGCTAACTTTTTCTCCCTTACTACTCTCTTCACATCATCATTCCACCAATCGCTCCTCTTCCCTCCCGCACTCACTTTCCTGTAACCACAAACTTCTGCTGAACACTCTAACACTACATTTTTAAACCTACCCCATACCTCTTCGACCCCATTGCCTATGCTCTCATTAGCCCATCTATCCTCTAATAGCTGTTTATATCTTACCCTAACTGCCACCTCTTTTAGTTTATAAACCTTCACCTCTCTCTTCCCTGATGCTTCTATTCTCCTTGTATCCCATCTACCTTTTACTCTTAGTGTATCTACAACTAGAAAGTGATCTGATATATCTGTGGCCCCTCTATAAACATGTACATCCTGAAGTCTACTCAACAGTCTTTTATCTACCAATACATAATCCAACAGACTACTGTCATTTCGCCCTACATCATATCTTGTATACTTATTTATCCTCTTTTTCTTAAAATATGTATTACCTATAAATAAACCCCTTTCTATACAAAGTTCAATCAAAGGGCTCCCATTTTCATTTACACCTGGCACCCCAAACTTACCTACCACACCCTCTCTAAAAGTTTCTCCTACTTTAGCATTCAGGTCCCCTATCACAAGTTCTCTCTCACTTGGTTCAAAGGCTCCTATACATTCACTTAACATCTCCCAAAATCTCTGTCTCTCCTCTACATTCCACTCTTCTTCAGGTGCATACACGCTTATTATGACCCACTTTTCGCATCCAACCTTTACTTTAATCCACATAATTCTTGAATTTACACATTCATATTCTCTTTTCTCCTTCCATAACTGATCCTTCAACATTACTGCTACCCCTTCCTTTGCTCTAACTCTCTCAGATACTCCAGATTTAATTCCATTTATTTCCCCAAACCGAAACTCCCCTACCCCCTTCAGCTTTGTTTCGTTTAGGGCCAGGACATTCAACTTCTTTTCATTCATAACATCAGCAATCATCTGTTTCTTGTCATCCGCACTACATCCACGCACATTCAAGCATCCCAGTTTTATAAAGTTTTCTTCTTCTCTTTTTCAGTAAATGTCTACGGGAGAAGGGGTTACTAGCCCATTACTCCCGGCATTTTAGTCGCCTCATACGACACGCAGGGCTTACAGAGGAAAGATTCTTTTCCACTTCCCCATGGACAATAGAAGAAATAAAGAAGAACAAGAGCTATTTAGAAAAAGGAGAAAAACCTAGAAGTATGTATATATAAATGCATGTGCGTGTCTGTGAAGTGTGACCAAAGTGTAAGTAGGAGTAGGAAGATATCCCTGTTATCTAGCGTGTTTATGAGACAAAAAAAGAAACCAGCAATCCTACCATCATGCAAAACAGTTACAGGTTTCTGTTTCACAGTCATCTGGCAGGACGGTAGTACTTCCGTGGGTGGTTTCTGTTTCACAGTCATCTGGTAGGACGGTAGTACTTCCCTGGGTGGTTGCTGTCTACCAACCTACTACCTACAATATATATACATATAAAATATATATGTATAATATATATACAACACACATAGAAATATATAATATATATATATTATATATATATATATATATATATATATATATATATATATATATATATATATATATATATATATACATATATAATATACAAATATATATACATATATAATATATATATATATTTTTATATATATATATATATATATATATATATATATATATATATATATATATATATATATATACGCATGTATATATATATATATATATTTATATATATATATACATATATATATAAGAACATAAGAACATAAGAACGAAGGAACACTGCAGAAGGCCTACTGGCCCATGCGAGGCAGGTCCAAGTCTCCTACCGGCTTAAGCCAATGCACCCAACCTAGTCAGGTCAGGTCACATTGACTTAAGGGAGGAACACGGCAACCGACCTGGTAGCACAAGCTATCAGGTCTAACTCACACCCACCCACATCTACTCATGTATTTATCCAACCTATTTTTAAAGCTACACAACGTTCTGGCCTCTATAACGGTACTTGGGAGTTTGTTCCACTCATCCACAACTCTATTACCAAACCAGTACTTTCCTATATCCTTCCTGAATCTGAATTTTTCCAACTTAAACCATTGCTGCGAGTCCTGTCTAGGCTAGATATTTTCAGCACACTATTTACATCCTCTTTATATATTCCTGTCTTCCATTTATACACCTCAATCATATCCCCCTAATTCTACGTCTTTCTAGAGAGTGCAGTTTCAGGGCCCTTAGTCTATCCTCATAGGGAAGGTTTCTGATACATGGGATCAACTTTGTCATCCTCCTTTGTACATTTTCCAGAGAATTTATATCCATTCTGTAATACGGTGACCAAAACTGTGCAGCATAATCTAAATGAGGCCTAACCAAGGATGTATAGAGTTGAAGAACAACCTGAGGACTCCTATTATTTATGCTTCTTGATATGAAGCCAAGGATTCTATTAGCTTTATTGCGAACACTTATGCACTGTTGTCTTGGTTTCAGATTACTGCTAACCAGAACTCCTAAATCTTTTTCGCAATCCGTAATATTAAGATCTACATTATTTAGTTTATATGTGGCATGGTTATTGTCCTGTCCAACATTTAGAACTTTGCATTTGTCTATAGTAAACTGCATCTGCCACTTCTCCGACCACTGCATCAGTCTATTCAAATCTTCCTGGAGTGCTCGAATGTCCTCGTCAGAATGAATTCGACGGCCTATTTTGGTGTCATCGGCAAACTTGCCGATGTCGCTCTTTATGCCCTCATCTATGTCGTTTATGTAGATTGTGAACAGCAGAGGGCCCAACACTGACCCCTGTGGAACACCGCTCGTGACGCTTCCCCACTCTGATTTCTCCCCATTTATGCAAACTCTCTGCTGCTTATTTGTCAACCATGCCTCTATCCAGGAAAAAATTTCTCCTCCTATTCCATGTGCTTTAATTTTCCTCAATAGTCTCTGATGTGGGACCCTGTCAAAAGCCTTACTGAAGTCCATATACACAATATCATATTCATTACCATGATCTACCTCCTCAAATACCTTAGTGAAAAAAGTTAATAAATTCGTAAGGCAGGAACGCCCCTTTGTAAAACCATGCTGAGATTCGTTGATTAATTTATGCTTTTCAAGGTGGCTACGAACTGCCCCCGCAATTATTGATTCCATAAATT
This sequence comes from Cherax quadricarinatus, assembly GCF_038502225.1. Classification (NCBI taxonomy): domain Eukaryota; kingdom Metazoa; phylum Arthropoda; class Malacostraca; order Decapoda; family Parastacidae; genus Cherax; species Cherax quadricarinatus. The sequence goes on along the minus strand of NC_091302.1, from coordinate 15,854,047 downwards.
TTCCCACTATGGAGGTTAGGCTTATTGGTCTATAGTTCGAAGCTAAGGACCTGTCACCTGTTTTGAAAATAGGTATCCCATTTGCCATTTTCCACTTATCTGGCACCATGCCAGTTTGTAGTGATATGTTGAAAAGATTAGCCAAAGGTGTGCTAAGCTCCTCTTTACATTCCTTTAGAACCCTTGCATACAGTTCATCAGGGCCTGGGGATTTGTTAGGTTTTAATTTATCTATTTGCCTAAGGACCATGTCACTTGTGACCCTAATCGTGCACAGTTTATTATCGTCCTGTTCTACATAATTTATCATTACTGGAATATCGCTGGTATCCTCCTGTGTAAAAACTGAGAGGAAGTATGTGTTAAAAATTCTACACATTTCCTTATCACTGTCAGTGAGCTGACCCGAGGAACTTTTGAGTGGGCCTATCTTGTCCCTGATCTTACTTCTGTATACCT